>NC_043963.1:45048352-45214092 GCF_902148855.1 Sphaeramia orbicularis | reverse complement strand
GATAACAGTTTCTCAACAGTTTTTGGTTTGAAATGATTCCTTTTTTGACACAAGCTCTCTGGTGTTTGAAAACACTCTTTCACATGGTACAGAAGATGCTGGCATGCACAAAAACACAAGAACAAGATTATATAAATTGGGGTACAGTAATTTTTTGTCTCTCCCAGTCCTCCAGATAAGCAAACCTTATGTATCTGAAATAATGTTAGATTTAGTTGACCTTATTAGGACTTATCAAATCCAAATGTTCCCACACAGGGGAAGTCCTCCTCTTCTTCACTGGCTCCATCCTCTTACTCATCCTTCTCTCCTCACTCTCCTAAATCTTCAAATGATCTCTCTCTCTAAACTCTTCAAACTATCTCCAGACTATATAAACGCGATCCAAACCCTAGTATCCACACTATCCAAACTCTGTTCAAACTCTGTTCAAACTCTGCTCTGAACTCTCAACCCAAAACCCACATTTGGGTAGACTGGACATAGTGTTCAGCCACAGAATATTCCATGTTTATAGCACCGTGTTCCAGTCTGATGTTCAGAGATGTGAGTCTGGACAGATCTGACGGTTTTTCCACAGTAACTACGGAGCTTCTGAACTTCCAAATATGGTCATATCTGATGACCATGAACAAATGAAGAACTGTATTTGACACCAATCAGTGACATAGATGTTCCGTGTTCCAAAAGCCAGCTTCTGTAACTGAGGGTCAGACCACCAAGGCCCTCACCTGGGTCTGCTGTCCGATCCACAAACCACCAGACCCCTCTGCTTCCCCCTGCAGGTGGTCGGCCCACAGGGTGACTGGCCCATGTACCGGTTCAGGCTGGGCCCAGCCGGACCCCATGGGCAAAGGCCCGGCCACCAGGCACTGGTCCACGGGCCCCCACCCCAGGCCTGGCTCCAGGGCAGAGCCCCGGTAACCCTCCAGGCCAGGGAACTCACACTCTTGTTTTTGTTTGTCACTAATGGACTTCTGAACTGGTCTGCTTCTGGCCTTCACCTAGAACCATTCTACCATGGGAGACCCTACCAGGGACAACGTGGCTCTTAAGGTCATTAGGGCTCTCAAAGCCTTCACCACAGTAAGGTGACAGTTTCACAGAGATGAAGGAGATGCTCTCTATTTACCGGTCAATCTATGTTCGGACCCTCACCTTGGGTCATGAGCTCCTCCACGTCCAGAGGAGCCAGTGAGGGAGTTCATCTAGTGAGGAACTCCTTTCTGGGTGGTGCTCAGGCATGTCCATCCTGGAGGAGACCTCAGGTCTACCCAGGACACGCTGGAGGGATTCAACCTGTGGTCTGGGACGCCTGGGGATTCACCTTGAAGAGCAGGTGGAAGTGTCTGAGGAGGGGCTGTGTGGGCTCCTCTGCTGAGGCTGCTGAAAGTCATGACCCAGACCCAGATGAAGACAGTACGGTACGGTATGGTATGGTACAGTGCGGCACAGTACGGTATGGCACGGTACGGTACAGCTCTGTACGGTATGGTACGGTACAGTACTGACAGGGATTGATAGGGATAGTAGATCAACATGTATTAAACAGTTTAGATCAGTAGATGGTTTGGACACCAGTGGCTGTTTGGGTTTTTAAGGGTTAATACACTGGCAGTAAGTTGACTAATCAGACTTCTACTGGTTTAAATTAGAACCTTACATGCACATCAGTGCAGTTGAACAAACAACTCATTAACAAACTAGAAGCACTCGGAGAGCGCAGACCTCCGCCAAGGCTGATCAGTGGCCCCTCCCGTGGGCCCCCCCATGCCAAGGAGGTTATGTTTTTGCCAGGGTTGTTTGTTTGTTTGTCTGTCTGTTTGTCTGTCCGTTAGTGTGCAACATAACTCAAAAAGTTATAGACAGATTGTGATGAAATTTTCAGGGTTTGTTGGAAATGGGCCCCTCCGTGGGCCCCCCCACCCCCGATCACCACCAAAATTTAATCATTTCTTCCTCGTCCCATTTCCAACAAACCCTGAAAATTTCATCCAAATCTGTCCATAACTTTTTGAGTTATGTTGCACACTAACGGACAGACAAACAAACAAACCCTGGCAAAAACATAACCTCCTTGGCGGAGGTAATAAAAGACAAAACATGAGAATGAAAGGAAAACCTCATCATTACTGTTTCTACAACTACATCACATTAAATTCTTCTAAATGTGACTCATAGTTCCTTTAAAGTCACATGATGCAGGTTAAAGTGTGTGAAATCTACTTAACCAGAAAACAGAAGTATTTGAACTGGAGCTACTGAGTTTCCATGAAAGGGTTTATGTCCAGGTAGTTCCACTTTTTCACCAGCAGATGGTGTTCTGGTGCTGTTGGAGGTCCATTAGGTTGACAGGTTTGTGCAAGTGTATTAAATCCACTGGTATTACTAGTATTTGTAGTAGTGATATATCCACTGAGAACCAGTGTCCCATGGTGTTTGTGGTTTGAGGCTGTTCTCAGATCAGTTTTAAGGCTGTCCTCAGAGCAGTTTGGGCTGGTCTCAATCAGTTTTAGGCTGTTCTCAGATCAGTTTTAGCCTGTCCTCAGAACAGTTTTAGGCTTTTCTCAGATCAGTTTAAGGCAGGTGGCGCAGATCAGTGTTAAGGGCTGTCCTCAGATCAGTTTAACGCAGTTCTCAGATCAGTTTTAGGTTTCCTCAAATCAGTTTTAGGGTGTATTCACACCAGTAAAGTCCGATAGTTCACTTGCTTCGGTCCGGACCAAATTGTTTTTGTTTTTTTTTTAATTTGGTGCGGTTCGCATTCACACTGTACATTTTTGTAAGTGGACCAAAATCTGTAAACAAAACCACGTGTGCTGACGTCGTTCATCCATTGGACAGAAATGAGCAGTGTCGATTAAAGCGCTCAGTCCAAAGTGAAAGGATCCTGGACATTTTGCATGATGTTTTTGTTATCGTCATAGCGGTTTTTTACAGATGCAGGCGTTTGCACAAGTGTTTGAGCAACGTCAGGTTTACAATATTGTAGAATTCATTTCTCAATGATGAAGACACAGGGCCAGATAGCTATGGAGGACAGCGCTCATGTGCACATCATGTTGTGACTGTTGGTCTGATTCACGCAAGACGTAGCAGGTCTGAAGTTGGAATTCTGCTAGTATATGAAAAGACTGTTCTCCAAAAGCATTAGTGCTCCATACTGCTGACCTGTGTGTATCTATCCTATATCACTGTTCAGTTTAGCCAAGGACAGAATTCCTTAACACAGGTAAAGTTTGCTGGGGGTGATGAAGTCATTTATTATTTTTCTTTTCAAGCACAACAGACAAATCTAACCGTCATCCTAATCATTCTCTCACTGAACAAGCTGAAGACGTCGGAGTTTTTCTGTGTCCTTTCCAGCAGTTGTGTTACACGTACATCTGCCCAGATGTCCTAAGGGCAGCGTGTCTGTTCTGAGCTCCAGGTTTGACCACGGCTCATTTTCAGCTACGTAGCCTATTCTCACTCTAAGCAGTTCTCTGGTCTCTGGGAAAACTCTGTTTTCCAAAATGCTCGACACACGACGGGAGCTCGTTAGGTACAAAAAACCCAACTGTGTTGGATCGGGTCCGGGCTGCTTTCACACCTCAAACGAACCGCACCAGGGTTCGTATGGAACCACACTGAGACCACCTCTTCAACTGGGTCTCGGTTCGCTTGTTTGGTCCGGAACAGAGTCCGGTGGTTTTTATACACACCAGCCCAAACGTCCGAACCAAGGAAGCAAACGAACTCTGGTCCGTTTTACACAGACCAAACAAGGCAGGTGTGAATACACCCTTAGGCTGTCCTCCGATCAGTTTTAGGCTGTTCTCAGATCAGTTTTAGGCTGTTCTCAGATCAGTTTAGGCTGTCCTCAGATCAGTTTTAAGCTGTCCTCAGATCATTTTGGGCTGTTCTCAGATCAGTTTAAGGCAGTTCTCAGATCAGTGTGTGAGGGCTGACAGCTGCTCCTGTGTGTGTGTCCATGGATGGGTGAGTGTTAGTGCCTCCAACACTGGTCCAACAAAGACCACAACATTTCCAACCAGGCTCCAGCTCCACTCATTCAACACACATTTAGCTCCAAACCACTGGACTTACACTCAAACCACAGTTACTGAGCCCACAACAGCACTCTGGTACCAACCACAACTCACACTGATGCATTGTGGGATACATGGGGTCACTACTGTACAGCAGAGCCCGGGAAACTGACAAAATGGATGTTAGCGCCGTTAGCTTGGCCGCTAATGCTAATCTATTATTAGCTAACATCTTACATTTAGGAGCCCGAGAAATGAACAAAATGTACAGATGCATTGTGGGATTTGTACCTGTCTGAATCACCGGCGGAGACAAAAAGACGGATTCACAGCAGTGGTGAGAGACAGATTTGTATTTTATTTGTGTCGTATTTTACTGTCCACACTTTCCAAGTATTTTTATGAGGACAAGGTCAGTGATATTTGACTGTTCACTGCTGGTTCCGTTAGCACTGCTAGCTTGTCTGCTAATGCTAATCTGTTTTTAGCTGCCGTCTGGGTAACATTTGGGAGCTTTGGGTCCGTTAAATCAGTTGAAGCCTTTGTGTTTTTTCACAACTTTATCCAATGAACGGACAGAAAAGTGTGCACAGTGGAGCTGTCATTCATTGTGTCTGTTTTCTTGTCTTCCCCGTTTGTTTGAGGAGGGAGGGGGGAGTCGGCTGACAGACCCAGCTGAGGAGGTAGAGGGGCCGGTGGAGCCGGACTGAACCGGACCGGAGCCGGACCAGTGAAGGTAAGGTGTCCTCTAGACTGTGTCCAGTCCACTCAGTCCCATTTCCAGCTGGATTGTGTGAAGGCCAACCGCTGCAGGCTGTTGACAGGAAAGCCACTTGGAGCTGCAGTCTGAGCTGCTTTAAAGCTGAGTGTATACAGCCTGTTGAACACAAATGTGGAAACAGGCCAATGGACGGAGACTGGACTGTGTGTTAGCCTCGCCTGCACACACACAACCCCAGAGAAAGGACACAGGGAAGACCTGACTGGTATCTGTGGAACTGCTCATCGACAGTACCTCAGTATTTAGACACCACTAATACTACTGACTTTACTCACATTTGACATTTGTTTCCACTGACATGTCATCCACACTGGAAAGTCACTGTACTGTTGGAAATGTGACTGTTGTGAGTGTAGAAATGTGACTTAGTTTAGTTATAGTATGTAGTCATTTGAAATATACATCCATTATAAGCCTGCTCCGAATGTATGAATGTATTCTTTAAACAAATCAAACCTGTAAAGGTCCAGTTGTTCAGTTCTGAGCTTTAAGAATCTGTATAAGATACTAAACCCACCTGGACATTCTTACAGTGGCTTCACCCTGACTCTGGGACCAGGACAAAATCACACATCAAATCCTTTCACCAATGTTATGTTTTAGTGTTGGTTCCTGTTTTATCCAATACAATATTAGTTTTTAATAGTGCAGTCACTGATGCTATTGCAAAATAATGTGAAAGGGACATATTCAGTTTTCTAATATCAGCTCATAACATCATGTCGACAGCATAAGGCATGTGACAGTGTTTCTACGTGTGTTGTCCAATCCTCAGCAGCTCAGTCAGCTATAAGCTATTTCACTGAGGTTGTCGGTAAACCTTTGTCCACTGCTGGTGAATATTAAACTCAGCTCATTGTTGGTCTTACATATAGGATACAGGAGTTATTGAGCTATAACTTGTGCAGATGACCTGATACTGGAGTCCCATCATTTTGTCATTATAAACAGAGTGTTCCGAGAGCGCCTGCGGAATCGCAGATTGCCACCCTCCTGTCCGCAGGTTACTTTTTAACAATCTAAATTAAATATTCTTACCGATTTGAGACGACATAGTTTAAAAGTTGAAATAATTGCAGTTTTTTGTTCGTCGTCTTCTCAACTTTTACTCCACGCGGCGCCATCTTTGTTTTGGCCAGAAGTGCGATCCGAATGATCCCGAAGCACTCGAAGTCTCCAGAAACAGCTGAGCGCGCTCCATGTAGCTTTCTACTGTCATACCTGCTGCCAGACGCTAGTCTGGTCTTGTCTGTCTTTTATGTTTTGTCTGTCACTTCCTGTTTTATTTTGTTAAGTTTTCCCTCATGTGTCTTGTCTGTCGTCTTTACTTCCTGTTCCCTGATCATCCTCACCTCTGACCTGATTACCTGTCTCCGCCCTGATTTGCTCCACCTGTGTCTAGTTGTCTTCCCTCCCTTTTGTGTATTTAAACCCTGTCTCTTCCCTATGTCAGTCACCAGTTTGTAACTCTAGTAGTTCAGACCAGTGTTCTTGACCTCGTTTGTTCGTTTGCCTGCCTGTTTTTGACCTGTTTTTGGATTCCTCTGTTTTTTCGTCTTCTGCCTGCTCCTGTCTGGTTTTGTCTGCCTCTCCTGATTCCTGCTTTTGACCTTCTCGCCCTGACTACCGGTACGTGAGTTTGTCTTGTCCTTATGTCCTGTTGCCCGAGTATTTGCCTGCCTGTGTATGACCTGTTTCCGCCCCTGACCTCCCTTTGCTTCTCCCTAGTCGGGAGAAACCCCCCAAACACCGTACGGGGAGACGGGCTGTCGCCCCTGATCCAGAGAACGAATCAGAGGAGGATATCACCCACCATTATCCTCAAGATTCTGTCACTGATCATTATTCTTCACCTGTGTGTGATAAATAAACCTTTTGAATTATATTTTTGGCGTTTGAGTTCTGCATTTGGATTCTGTGTTTGTACTCGCACCATTACAGTACAAACTGGCCAAAGCATGAATCCAGCAGAACTCTCACAGGTCAAGGAGGCAATTCAGTCTCAGGGGCACAGGCTAGGGGGACATGATCAGGCTCTCCACACCCTACTCGACAAGATGAACCAGCTAACTACTCAGGTCGCCATGCTCACTAGTACCCAAGCCGCGGCCGCGGCTGTGTCAAGCGAGAATCGGTCCACCTCTCCGCCTGTTCGAGACTCGGCTGAGCCGAACATTCCGGCACCTTCTAAGTACTCTGGTAATCCTGACACTTGTCGAGACTTTTTTACTCAGATTCAGTTAATTTTTGAGTCCCAACCTGTACGTTTTGCTAAAGACTCTGTAAAGATTGCTTATGTGGCTAGTCTGCTGGAGGGGCCCCCTCTCAGCTACTTTAATGCTCTTTTTGAACAGGGCTCTCCTGCTGCCCTATCTTTTTCGGCCCTGGTATCCGAACTTAAGCGGGTTTATGACCACTCGGTTCGGACCCAGTTTGCAGGTCATCAGATCATGAGGTTCAGACAGGGAGAACGAACCATCAGGCAGTATGTGAGCGCCTTTCGTTCACTAGCAGTGGAATCAGGGTGGAACAACCAGGCCCTGATCACTGCCTTTTTGTCCGGCCTTAATCGCTCTGTCGGCCGGGAGATGGCGCTCCGCCAACAGCTCACCTCCCTAGACGATGTTATCACCGAGGCTATCCGGGTCGCTGATCAGGAATCAGTTTGGCAGTTCATGGAACCAGAGGTCAGCTCTTCGTCCAGCAGGGGACCGGGTCGGGAGACGGTACGACTTCTGACAGCTGAGACCGGTGGGGGTAAGGAGGAACCTATGCAGTTGGGACGGACTCACATCTCGGCAGAGGAGCGCCGCCGACGCATGACGGAAGGGCTCTGCCTATACTGTGGACAAAGTGGCCATAGAGTAAGCAACTGCACTCTTAGACCCGATGCTATGTCAGGTGAGGGGTCGCTGTTGAGCAGAACAGTGTGTTTGTCAACTGTTTCTCGCCCGTTTCCTGTGGTTCTGTTGTGTTCTAATTCTCTGTCTCTCCAGCACCCCGTCCTGATCGATTCCGGGTCCGACGCTAACCTTATGGACCAGAACCTAGTAACTAAGCTTGGACTCATCTCGACCCCGGTTCAGCGTCCGCTGGAAGCCCGAGCCTTGGATGATCACGTGATCTGTCGTATCACTCATTGTACCGAGCCAGTGACTGTGCAGTTTATCGATGGACACACTGAAAGCATTAGCTTTCACATATACAACTCTGAAACTCAGCCACTCATTTTGGGGTACCCATGGTTACAGATTCACAAACCATATATTGATTGGGGCACAGGGGAGGTTTTTTCCTGGTGTAAAGACTGTGAAACTCGATGCAAGTATGTTAAATTACCTGTTAGTTCCCCTAAGATGTCACCAATTGCTGTAGCTCCTGTTAGTGTTCCTATGGAGGAGAATAAGGATTTTCCTGATTTTGAAAAAGTTCCCCGGTGTTATCATGATTTAAAGGAGGTTTTCAGTAAATCTAAGGCTACGGCCCTGCCACCTCATCGCCCTTATGATTGTGCCATTGATCTGCGCCCTGGTACTTCTCCCCCTAAAGGGAGATTATATTCCCTGTCTGGCCCTGAAAACTTGGCTATGAAAAAATACATTGATGAGTCCTTGGCTGATGGGTTAATTAGGCCCTCGTCGTCGCCTGCAGGAGCAGGATTCTTTTTTGTAGACAAGAAGGATAAATCGCTCAGGCCTTGTATTGACTATAGGGGGCTTAACGATATTACTGTCCGCAACAGGTACCCCTTGCCACTGATGTCTTCCGCCTTTGAACTGTTGCATGGTGCTAAAGTCTTCACTAAACTAGATCTTCGCAATGCCTACCACTTAGTTCGCATCAGGGATGGAGATGAGTGGAAGACGGCGTTCAATACCCCTAGTGGCCATTACGAATATTTGGTGATGCCTTTTGGTCTGACCAACGCCCCTGCTGTCTTCCAGGCGTTGGTCAATGACGTCCTCAGAGACATGCTTAATGTTTTTGTGTTTGTATACCTGGACGATATTTTAATTTTTTCTCCAGATGAGGAAACCCACATTCAGCATGTGCGACAAGTGCTTCAGAGACTCCTGGCTAATCAACTGTTTGTCAAGGCAGAGAAATGTGAATTTCACCAGCCTTCGGTGTCCTTTTTGGGCTTCATCATCTCTGAGGGTAGCGTCCAGATGGACCCCGAAAAGGTTAGTGCGGTCAGGGAGTGGCCAACTCCAGCTTCCAGGAAGGATGTTCAAAGATTTTTGGGTTTTGCTAACTTCTATAGGAAGTTTATTCGGGGGTTCAGCAGTGTGGCTGCCCCCCTGCATTCTCTCACCTCTTCCAAGTCTGTGTTCAGGTGGAGTCCTGAGGCTGAAAAGGCTTTTGACCACCTGAAGAGGGCGTTTTCCACGGCACCCATCCTGTCCGTTCCTGACCCAGCCCTGCAGTTCGTGGTGGAAGTCGACGCCTCCGATTTGGGCGTTGGGGCGGTTATTTCACAACGCTCTCCTACTGATAACAGACTCCACCCCTGCGCTTTTCTCTCTAAGAGATTGTCACCGGCCGAGAGGAATTATGACATTGGGAACCGTGAACTACTAGCTATTAAGGTGGCGCTGGAGGAGTGGCGCCATTGGTTGGAGGGGACGGACGTGCCATTTCTTATCTGGACGGACCACAAGAACCTGGAGTATCTACGCTCAGCGAAGCGCCTCAACTCTCGGCAGGCCAGGTGGGCTCTATTCTTCACCCGTTTTAACTTCACCCTTTCTTACCGCCCTGGCTCTAAGAATGGGAAGCCGGATGCTCTCTCCAGGGTTTTCTCTCCTGACATTTCCTTGTCTGAACCTGAGACTATTCTGCCTAGTTCCTGTGTGGTAGGGGCTTTTCAGTGGGGGGTTGAGAAATTGGTCATGGAGGCCCTTAATGACTGTGAAATTCCGGATGGCGTTCCGCCAGACCGTCTGTTTGTCCCTCCGCACCTTCGTTCTCAGGTGATCCAATGGGGCCATGCGTCAAAGATGGCGTGCCATCCGGGGGTGAAGAGGACCTTGTTTGTGGTAAAACAGCGCTTTTGGTGGCCAGCCATGGAGAAGGAGGTTGCAGAATATGTGTCCGCCTGTCCTGTGTGCGCTGCTTGTAAGGCCTCTAATAAGGCTCCCATGGGGGAGCTGTGTCCATTGCCTGTCCCCAAGAGACCCTGGTCGGACATCGCCCTGGACTTTGTGACTGGTTTGCCCCCGTCTAATGGTAACACGGTGGTTCTCGCCGTAGTGGATAGATTTTCCAAGATGGTGCATTTTATTCCCTTGCCTAAACTGCCCTCGGCTAAAGAGACAGCGGAGGCGCTATTGACTCATGTTTTTCGCCTGCATGGTTTCCCCAGAGACGTGGTCTCCGATAGGGGGCCTCAGTTCATTGCCAGTTTTTGGAAAGCCTTTTGTTCTCTTGTTGGTGCTTCTGTCAGTCTGTCTTCTGGTTTTCACCCGCAGTCCCATGGCCAAACGGAGAGGCTGAACCAGGTCCTGGAAGTGGGTCTCCGTGTGCTGGCCTCCCAGAATCCCGCCTCCTGGAGCCGTCATCTGTTGTGGGTGGAGTTCGCTCATAATTCACTGCCCAGTGCTTCCTCTGGGCTGTCACCTTTCCATGTGGTTTATGGTTATCAGCCGCCCTTGTTTCCGTCCTTGGAGAAGGAGGTGGGCGTGCCCTCGGCCCTGGCTCTCATCCACCGATGCAAGAGGACTTGGACTCGAGCTAGACAAGCCCTATTGAAGGCGTCAGGCCGTTACAAGATCTCGGCGGATGCCCATAGGACCCCCGCTCCTGTTTACCATCCTGATCAGAGGGTTTGGCTGTCCGCTAAACATCTCCCTCTCCGGATAGAGAGTCGCAAGTTGGCACCCAGGTTTGTTGGTCCATTCCCTATCTCGAAAATTATTAATCCTGTTTCTGTTCGCCTGAAGTTACCAAGGTCCATGAGAATCCATCCCACCTTTCACGTCAGCCAAATTAAACCCGTGAAGGAAAGTCGTCTGGTCCCGCCCACCCAACCTCCTCCCCCTCCTCGGATGATTGACGGGGATCCAGCCTACACGGTCCGGCGTTTGATGGCAGCTCAGCGCCGGGGGAGAGGGTTCCAATACCTTGTGGACTGGGAGGGTTATGGACCTGAGGAGCGCTCCTGGGTGCCAGCATCCCGCATCCTGGACCCGGACCTTATCCGACAGTTTCATCGAAGCCATCCTGATGTCCCTGGTCCGTCTGGTGCCGTCCCTAGGAGGGGGGGTACTGTCATACCTGCTGCCAGACGCTAGTCTGGTCTTGTCTGTCTTTTATGTTTTGTTTGTCACTTCCTGTTTTATTTTGTTAAGTTTTCCCTCATGTGTCTTGTCTGTCGTCTTTACTTCCTGTTCCCTGATCATCCTCACCTCTGACCTGATTACCTGTCTCCGCCCTGATTTGCTCCACCTGTGTCTAGTTGTCTTCCCTCCCTTTTGTGTATTTAAACCCTGTCTCTTCCCTATGTCAGTCGCCAGTTTGTAACTCTAGTAGTTCAGACCAGCGTTCTTGACCTCGTTTGTTCGTTTGCCTGCCTGTTTTTGACCTGTTTTTGGATTCCTCGGTTTTTTCGTCTTCTGCCTGCTCCCTGTCTGGTTTTGTCTGCCTCTCCTGATTCCTGGTTTTGACCTTCTCGCCCTGACTACCGGTACGTGAGTTTGTCTTGTCCTTATGTCCTGTTGCCCCAGTATTTGCCTGCCTGTGTATGACCTGTTTCCGCCCCTGACCTCCCTTTGCTTCTCCCTAGTCGGGAGAAACACCCCAAACACCGTACGGGGAGACGGGCTGTCGCCCCTGATCCAGAGAACGAATCAGAGGAGGATATCACCCACCATTATCCTCAAGATTCTGTCACTGATCATTATTCTTCACCTGTGTGTGATAAATAAACCTTTTGAATTATATTTTTGGCGTTTGAGTTCTGCATTTGGATTCTGTGTTTGTACTCGCACCATTACATCTACCGTGAATTGGTCAAAGAAGAAAGCGAAAGAAGTGTGCTTGGAGCGTGCAGTAAGGGTGGGAATCGAAATGGTGCTGATGAGAGTAAAACTCTGAATGAATTGATTGTTTTGTGTAAGACAATGTCTTCCAAGAGGAAGCAAGAGATCATCAAGGGTCAGCAGACACTGTTTGGTTTCCTAAAGAAGCAGAGAACAGGTATTTACCTGCAATGCATCTAGATCTATGCTTGCAAACTGTTGCTCTCTCCACAAACATTACTAAAATAAATCTCAGGTCATGAATATAAACATTTCACAGATCTTGTATTTGTTCTATTAACTTTTATGAATGAGTGAAATGACAAAATACAGGGGAAATTCTGGCCAATTTTTTTTTCATGTGTGGACTTGTTGGTGCCAGTGGAGGAGAGAGAAGAGAAGAAGGCTCAGGAAGACATGTATGAGGAAGTAGCAGCTGTGGCAGAAGCTAAACCAGATCAGGATGCTGAGATGGCAGAGACTCTAGCTGACCTAGATATGGAGCTGGATGAGTGACAGGGACTCTGGTGGAGACTCAGACTTTGAGTTTGATATGGACAGTGGTGATGAGGACACATCTTAGTTGACAAAGGTAAAACACTTATAATTACAAATATTGATATTGGCAATCCAAGTATAAAATTTTTTGATGTTTAAATTCAAAACTACTAAAATCAATTTTATTTACCACACAATTAAATTACTAATATTTTCTGTGCTTGCAGATAAGACAAGCAGGATGCAAGGTGCAATAGCAGTGTGAAGCATTTTGTTATTGTAGACTGATACAGATGATGATAATAAACACATTCTGATTTACTTACCAGATATTATGTCGATATGTTTTATTCCCAGAGCTGCCTGGAGTGCCTATAGGTTCCCATAAGGCTATGGTCCCCTAGTTAAGGTCTCACACATAGTTTGTGCAGGGAATTAAAATCCATCACCAATAATTGGTGATGGAAATTCAATTTAAATTGTATTAATTGAAATATACGTATTTTTTTCCAAAACCAATCACACAGAAAAAATGCACATCTATGCTAAACATGCAGTTATGTTACAAGCCAGACAGCATACTGCAGAGGTTTACTAAGAGACCAGACACACATACTACTGGTGAAAGTGCACTTTGCATGAAAATTGTGTACTTAAAACAGCTCCATAACATTGTGTATTTTTCAGTGTCACATTTTGATGGAAACTGTACTTAAATACACAAATCTCATGACAATACAAGTGCTAGAAATAAGTAATATTACTCAATTAAAATGCACCAGAGGCCACCAAATAACACCAAATTATTAAAGTTTTCTTGGGGGGCATGCCCCCAAACCCTCCTAGGTGAGGCGCACCTGTGGCATGCAGCGGCACACAGCGGCACGTTCCGGCCTGCGACAACTCAACGTGCAAAGTTGTGCAGGCTACTTTCTTTTAGTGCAGGCTACTTAATATATTCTGGGAACACTCTGCATAAATGAACCCTCCCAGAGTTTTCTGGGTCCGGTTGTTTTGATCGTCACCCAAATGCAATAACTGTGTTCACACCTCCCCAATTAAAGCTGCTCAAGGGTCAAACAAAGGCTGCTGGAGTGAAAACACACTTGGACACAGCTGAAGTCCAACTGTTGATGCATGATACTGGGACGTGAAAGCCTGTGCACATTATAGGAGCCAAATCAGAGGATCGAACTGTTTGTCCTCTAGGTGTCACTACTGCTCTGTGTTGAGGCTCTGGGTATAAAGGCAGGTTGTGTCACCTATGACATCAGGTGTGTTCACCTGGAAGGGCTAAAGCAGTGGTTTCCAACCTTTTTTGGCTTGTGACCCCATTTTACCATCACAAATTTCTGGCAACTCCAGACACTCAAAACTGAGACTTTTTTTTGTTGCTAAAATGAATGTGTTTTTGATCCTGTAATAGTTTTCTATACTATGTTTCAAATACAGGGCTTAAAGGTGGGGTCTGAGATGTTTTCCTGGAGCATTTTTTATTATATTCTTTAAAATCCCCTTCACACCCCGATTACAACCAATTAATTAAATGCTCTAACACAAAAATTAAAAAAAAAAACAGTAACCTGTGGAACAGACAGGACTGAAAAAACACCATCCAATCATTTTGAGCGCCCACTCGAAATGATTGAACGGTGATATGTCTATCAAACTCAACTGCCATTTGCCCCTCCCCCCTTCCCCCCTCTGTGCATACCCCTCTTTGAGCATGAGTCGTGCATTCCCAGAGGCTGGAAGTGAAGCCAGAACCTGGCTATATTAGTTCTATTAGGATGGAAAGTTCACCGGCAAACTGTTTTGTCACTAACATAAATCACTAGGAAATGTAAGATTAGTCCCATAGGTATGAACTGGGGCTGTTCTGGAAGAGCGGGGGTGTTAGAGGAGACTGAATGAGGTATGGATGGATACACGAGCCGGAGCCTCAGCCGTAGTCGGCGTCGGAGCCCCAGGCGGGGCCGTACTGGACTTTAGCCAGCGACAGAGCCTCAGCTCGTGTAGGACACGGAGCTGTGGTTGTGGCCGGGCCGGACAGTAGATGGTGTAGGAGCCCAAGCCGGGGATGGAGCAGAGCCTCAGCCAGGCGAATTGTTGCTGTGCAGCACTCATGAACCCTCAGGAACAAGCATTGCACGTGCCACTACTCTGGAGGCGTGGCTTCGGAGGGACGTCTAAAGAAAGGGGTTTGGACTTTTGAATTGAGTATTTTCAAAATGTAGCTTGCTCGAACCGTTTTTCTAAGTTCTCATACCCCACCTTTAATTTTAGATGACATTTAGTCTATATAATGTATATTTTTAAGGACAGAGGAAGAAAAGCCAGGTGCAGATTACTGCACAAAGTGAGAATTTGATTTTCCTTCAGGATATGTACAGTCAGTCCAGCTTGGATTTACAAGGCTGACAATTAATACTGAACAAACAAAAACTCAAACTATGAATTATGAAAGAGCTGCAGCATCTGAAACTGACCACAATGAACATTTGACAGATAAACAGAACCACAGTGCTTCAGTTTCACACTCACAGTTTGTCATGTCTTTTATATATGTGATTGTCTCTGTCAACTCACCATATATTTTCTATTGGTAAGGGGATTTGTTTTGTTTTGTTTTGTTTTTTATCAATTACTAGGAATTTCAGGTGACCCCATTTGAATTCCAGGCGACCCCATGTGACCACAGCTTCTCTCACAAATACACAACATGCTAACGGACAGTGAAGTAACCACAAAGCCATCCACCTGGTCACTGGTGGACGACATCTCAATAGTTGAAGGAGTAGACTGATCTTCTCCATGTGTTTCCATCAAATGGTGTTTTTCCTTCACCTCATCCAGGACATGAACAACAGACAGTGCATCCAGAAGGTCCACAGGACCATCAGGAACCCAGATCAGACCCAAACCCAACTGTTGGTGGTGGTCCATCAGCCCACACTGACAGAGGCTCAGAAGTGCAGACTGACAGGAGGATTATTGGGAGAGTGTCCACAGTGTTTGTTGAGGTAAAGGTTCCATCCTGTGGATTTGAGTCCATATTGATATTAGATTAGATGGACCAGGGCAGGGCTGCACACACCTTTACAGTTGGACAACTACTACTAACATGACCAAGTCCAAATGATCTACAAACATGGATAAATATATATTTATTTACAGTGATGAACACATTCATTAAACCACCACCCAATGTAAGGTTTATGTCACAGCCCCCCTAAATGAACAGCAGTGGTAATGACATCATTATCAGTTTGAATGTTTCTGTAATGGTTCATACACCAGTATGTAGAAGATATCTAACACAAATGAGGTTTTCAATATTGAAATATATTTATTATTATTACTCATGAGTTTTAAAATATGTTTTGCCAAAAAAAACCCAACCTGAAAATAGTAAAGTAAGTACATTATTATTTCTTGATGAAATATGAATTTATTGTTATTTACTTCTATTTGTGAACAGAAAAATGGAATAGTTTCCATCAACAGTTAAAGTTTAATCCACCAAACTGACCTGTTCATATAATCACCTCAGTCCAACATATAGTTGTGACTGTGAATTTAATGTTATGAATCCACATAAATAATGAGTTCCCTGGATGTTGAATGTTTCCTTTCCAAACATTCCGTTGATTCTTTATCCAGTCGGTATTTGATGCCATAGATCGGATTCTACAGTACATTTGTAAGTGTAATAACTGTGAGTTCGGTCCAATGTGTGAAAGTGTTAAATCAGTGGAGTTGATTTGGTTCCATCTCCATGTTGTGTTGATGGATACTCAGTGTCTGTGGAATATGTTGGCGTTGACTCAGTTTGGGTTCAGGAGACAGTTTGACCACCGCTTGATGTTGAGTTGGTGTTTAACGATGGCTTCTACTCCACCCAGCTGGTTTCACATGGACTTCAGACTGAGGTAAGTTTAAGCCTGGACTGAGTTTTTAACTATATGGTGAAGATGAGGCTTTAATTAGATTCAGATAATTGAATAATGACATAAATGAGTAGTTTGGTCAGTTTGGATGTACAGTTGTAATTCCCACTCCAGACCAGGTGGTGGCAGTAAGGCTCACATTCACATTTATGGACCAACACCTCCCACACATTAAACTAAAGGCTGTTTATGAAATGTGAGCAGTAGAAAGTCCAGATGTTTGCGTTAACATCTACACAACCACATGTCCATGAACACAACTACACAACAGAACTACACATCACACAAACGCACTGAGGATCCAGAACCCAAACCAAATCCAGCAAACAGTGGTTCAGTGGATGTGGTGTTGAAGGTGTGGAGGTGGATCAGTTTGTTAGAGGAGACTCTGTAGAAGGACACAGATCCAGCAGGACAGTCCACATACACTGATACTGAACCAGAGGAGGAGGAGGAGGACTGTGGGAGGGATGTGTGTTTGTCTTTATGAGAGACCCTGTATCCACCTTCATAACACTCCAGATTCCAGGACTGATCATTTCCTCCAAACACACAGTCATTACCGAATCCTTTCCTTCTGATTCCTCTGTAAGTCACTGATATATTAACCTCTCCACTCCACTGGACCTCCCAGTAACAGCGACCAGTCAGACCAGTTGAACACATCAGCTGATGATAGTAGATAGATCTGTCCCGATGTTTAGGATATGACTGAACCTTCTTCTCTCGTTCCACCTTCTTGTTGTTTTCAGACAGTTTCAGTTCTCTGTGCGCTGTGTTTGGATCCAGGGTGAGTTCACAGAAATCTGATGGACAGAAGAAAACACAATTCAGCTGCAGTTATTGATCAGTGATCAGCTGATTGACTGACAGTCTGATCACATCACTGGGTTCAATTCAACTGTTAATGATGGATGGATCATGTGTGAGTCTGACTCTGATCAATACTGATCAATAACAGATAAATGCATTGTTTTATAGGATGGATCTGTTGTTTCTGAGCACATTTTCACCAACAGACGTTCAATAAAAACAGAAACAATTTGATTTTCCTGTTTGATTTTCCTGATCAGAAACAGCAGATTCAACATTTCTAAAGGACTGGATTTTCCTTCTTTGTCAAACAGAAAATGGTATTGAACACATTTTCAGTTACTGACAGAAACACAAAGAATGGGACAAATGATGGATTTGAGCCCCAGGTTTAGATCAATTCAATATGTGAACCATTAAAGGAAGTGTTGAAAAGAACAAGTGAGTGGAAGTGTCCAAATGTGTGCATGGATTTGTTCAGAGCATCATCCAAACAGTCCAGAGAGAGGCTGGATGGAGGTGACAGCCAAAACCACTGGGTGGTTTATGACCATGAATCTGTAATTAGAGGATGGAGCCAGTGTTCAACATGAAGGGTGAATGTTTCTGTCATGGTTTGGACTGAGGGTTAGGGTTAGAGGGCTCCGATCAAATGTATGTGTTTACAATCATGTTGACAGCAGGAAAAAAACCAACAACACAAATGGTCCAGTGAAGGACGGCCCACTGGAACCAACTGGTTTAATGGATCCACCAGCGGACTGAAATGTGGAAATGGACTAAAAACACATATGTGACAAATGTTGGATTGAGCTGATGAATCCATATAGAAGACACTGGACTGAACTACGAACCGAACCATGGACTGAACCATGGACTTTAATTGGTTTGTTTTATGGTTCTGATGATTTTGTGTTTGGTTGAATTGTTGTTATTTTTGTGGGTTTAATGGTTTTGGTGTTGATGCAGTGCTTCAGACAGACGTTCATAATGAAATCCATCCATGTTCAGTTGTAGAATGGCCCCTGGATTATTGTTGGTACTAGTGATATCCCAGTCTGGATTTTTTTGCTTCCAATCCGATTTGTTAATGATTAGTTTTGTCGATACCAACCTGGTACCGATACTGACTATTTTTACAGTGAAATTTTGATTTAAATTTGGAGTAATTTATATTATTATTTATAGGTTATTATACTATTATTTTATTGGAGATCCCAGTTGGGCTGAATGTGGAACCTGAACTAAAACAACTATGACACCTTTGACTCTTAATAACTTTAGTGTCATTTTTACACTTTCCAAATTCATACTGTGGGACAAATTAGAGCTTTGCTGGGCCGGGTTTGACCCGCAGGCTGTATGTTTGCCACCCCTGCTATAGCGTGTCTATGGACAGGTCTGTCCAGGGATTAGACGGCAGTGTGTTCCGTGCCGTATGTACCTGACAATGAGCACACGCATATCACATAACCACACAAACTGAAAGTGAAACTTAACGACGCTTTACTAATTCCCTAAAAGATCCCGCAGAGTTGGGCGCACTGTGTGTGTACTGTGACCGACGTGGACTCTGCGGATGTTTGAGGTTTCATATTCGAGCATACCAATTTCCTACATTTACATCATCCGACAATGTGTGACACAGAGTATGCGTACGCGGAGTCGTAAAAATTTAGCTTTGCATGGACGTGTCCAGCAGACATCTGCTTTGTGTCCGAGTATGAGCGGAGCCCCGGATCGGCCCAATCTCATGACTAAATCTGATCTGATCTTCTAAAAAATGCCAGATCGGCTGCCAACACCAGTCTTTAGATCGGATCGGGACATCCCTAGCGTGTACATTTAATTCTTTGTCAGTCAGTGACAGTACAGACTATAAATGTGCATTAAGACACTAGAGCTCTGATATGCACTAAATAGTCTGGGACTGGACCTGGGGACTCACTGCTCAGGGTATATGGGTCCATGTAGTACCAGTCCTGACCAATCAGCTATCAGCTCATCCTTCCACTAAACTGACTGTCTTCATGAACACTGTAGATGTTTAGAATGTGGAACCAGGTCCCAGTTTGGGTTCAGGTTGGTTTTAATGAATCTAATGAAATCACACTTACACTTCCTTGGACCTGGTTTCAACATTTGGACTCCAGCAGGCTCCAACCTGAAAGGAGGAGGAGGCTCAGAGCAGCTGGAAACATGGACATTCCATCACTCTGATCCACTGAAGCTTTTCTGTTCACATCCACGAAATGGTTCCTTCTGAATCACTGACTGAGTCTGTTTGTCTGTGGACATGTGCTGGACCTTCATACAGGATGGATCCCAGCTCTGACAGATGGTTCCTGTCAGCTCTACCTGTTCTATCTGCCATTATCTGTGGAGGCATCAGCTCAGTCCATACCTGACAGTGTCCAGTCTCCAGTATGGATCCTCCACTAGATCAGACAGCTCCTGTCCAGAGGCTCCTGGATGGTTGTAGCTCAGGTCTAGCTGTCTGAGATGGGACGGATTGGATAGTAGGGCTGAGACCAGAGAAGAACATCCTTCCTCTGTGATCAGACATCCTGACAATCTGCAACACAAAACATCACATCCATCAACTGAGGATGGAGATCAGTAGAGTTGGAGTCATTGAACAGAGTCTGTGAATGCATGGGACTTCACCAACATGACTTCAATGTGTAAAGTCTATGAGTTCCAGACTCTGAACACAGTTGAAGATCAGTAGAACTGGTCTGGAGTTCAACACAAACAACCACTGACAAGTTCAATCCATTCAACAACTGGAGACAAACATTGAAATGATGTGTTGTGTTCTTTGTTGAACCCTGACCTGAGGGTGTCCAGTCTGCATCCTGGACTCTTCAGTCCATCTGACAGGATCTTCACTCCTGAATCCTTCAGGTCATTGTTGCTTAGATCCAGATGTGTCAGACTACAGGACTGGGATCTGAGAACTGAGGACAGAGCTTCACAGCTTCTCTCTGACAGGTTACAGTCACTGAGTCTGGACAAAACAAAAGGGAGGAATATAAAGTTATTGATCTGTTTGAAATGATAGATCCATATTTGAGATGTTTGATCCAACTGTTTGTTCTCACAGAGCTTTGTTGGAGGCTTTGACCACTGGCAGCAGCCTCAGAAGAACCTCCTCTGAACCAGAGTATTCCTTCAGGTCAAACTAATCCAGGTCTTTTTCTGATGACAGTGAGATGAAGGCCAGAGCTGACCACTGAGCAGGAGACAGTTGTTCTGTGGACAGACGTCCTGATCTCAGTTACTGTTGGATCTGATCCACCAGAGACCCATCCTCCAGTTCATTCAGACAGTGGAACAAGTTGATGCTTCTCTCTGCAGACACATTCTCACTGATCTTCTTCTTGATGTACTCAACAGTTTTCTGGTTGGTCTTTGAGCTGCTTCCTGTTGGTTTCACCAGACTTTGTAGGAGACTCTGATTGGTCTGCAGTGATAGACCCAGGAGGAAGCGGAGGAACAGGTCCAGGTGTCCATTTGGACTCTGTAAGGCCTGGTCCACAGCAGTCTGGTACAACTGGACAGATTTGTCCTTTGATAGTTCAGACAAAACAGATGTTTGTTCTTCTGACAGCAGATTGACTCCAGTGTTGGTGAAGGTCTGATGGACATGAAGAGCAGCCACAAACTCCTGGACACTCAGATGGATGAAGCAGAACCTCTTGTCCTGGTACAGTCCTCTCTCCTCTTTGAAGACCTCTGTGAACACTCCTGAGTACACTGAGGCTGAGCTGATATCGATGCCACACTCTGTCAGGTCTGATTCATAGAAGATCAGGTTTCCTTTCTTCAGCTGCTCAAAGGCCAGTTTTCCCAGCGACTCAATCATCTTCCTGGTCTCTGGACTCCAGTGTGGATCTGTCTCAGATCTTCCATCATACTTGACATTCTTCAGTTTGGCCTGAACCACCAGGAAGTGGATGTACATCTCAGTCAGGGTCTTGGGCAGTTGTCTTCTGTCTGTGGTCTTCAACACGTCCTCCAGAACTGTAGCAGTGATCCAGCAGAAGACTGGGATGTGACACATGATGTGGACGCTTCGTGACGTCTTGATGTGGGAGATGATTGTGTTGGTCTGTTCTTCATCTGTGAACCTCTTCCTGAAATACTCCTCCTTTTGTGGGTCAGTGAACCCTCTGACCTCTGTCACCATGTCAACACACTGAGCAGGGATCTGATTGGCTGCTGCAGGTCGTGTGGTTATCCAGAGGCGAGCAGAGGGAAGCAGGTTCCCCCTGATGAGGTTCATCAGCAGCACATCCACTGAGGTGGACTCTGTCACATCAGTCAGGATCTGAGTGTTGTTGAAGTCCAGAGGAGGTCGACACTCATCCAGACCATCTAAGATGAACACCACCTGGAGGTCTGCAAAGATCCAGATTCCTGCTTCTTTGGTTTCAGTGAAGAAGTGATGAACCAGTTCCACCAAGCTGAACTTCTTCTGTTTCAGCACATTCAGCTCTCTGAAGGTGAATGGAAATATGAAGTGGATGTCCTGGTTGGCTTTGTCTTCGGCCCAGTCCAGACTGACCTTCTGTGTGGAAACTGTTTTCCCGATGCCAGCCACACCCTTTGTCAGCACTGTTCTGATTGGCTGATCTCTGTCAGGTGGTGTTTTAAAGATGTCTTCACATGTGATGGTTGTTGGTGGTCTGTGTGGGTTCCTGGATGCTGTTTCAATCTGTCTGACCTCATGGTCCTGGTTGACCTCTGTAGCCCCTCCCTCTGAGATGTAGAGCTCTGTGTAGATCTGGTTCAGGAGGGTTTTGGGGTTTCCTGCTTTAGCGATGCCTTCAAACACACACTCAAACTTCTGCTGCAGGTTACGTTTCAGTTCACGCTGAACTCCAGACCGACTTCCTGAATGCAGACCCAGATCAAACCATCAGTCTCACAGTAAATCCAAGTATTTTCTTCTGTTCAATCTGTACAGAATGGTCTTACTGCTGTGCAGACGCTCAGCCAGCTCCTCCTGCTTCAGCCTCCTCAGGAAGTTCAGTGTGATCTTCAGAAAAGCCTCTGAGCTCCTCCTCTGCTCTTCATCCTCATCCTTCAGACTCTCTAAGGATTCTGGGTAATCTGTACTCAGAACCTGGTGGAACTTCTTCAGTTCGTTCTTGACAAAAGTGCAGATGTTCTCCTCCAGCAGCTGGAACACAAAACATGATGAAAGACACAAAGTCCACCCATGGACCAAAGCTCAGGTCCATGTTGGACACAGTGACGTCCACTGGTCTGAAACCAGCAGCAGGAGATGATTGGACAGAAGAGATGGACCAGTAGATGTTGGACATGTACACACCTTAAATATGGAGTCCAGCTGAGTCTGATCCTGAAGACCAAAGGGAACCTCTGAGCTCTGCTGCTCCACTCTGTGGACCAATCATCAACAATGAGCTCACATTATGTCTGTCCACACAGACACCGACAGGTGGACACACCTGGAGGTCTACATGAGTCACATGACCCCCTGTCGTGGGAAAGGTGTCCTGGCCCTGCTGATCCCACTGAGAATCAACATCTGAGTGAGTTTGGAGCTGGTCAAACTGGTCAAGGCGTCAAAAACAGTGGAAAACTGAATTCAGTCCAAAGCACTTGGAAGGTTTTTACCCTTCAGCTTTAATTTCAATAAATCATCAGTAAACATGAATCAAAACAGACCATCCATCATCAACTCAAACCCACTCCACACCATACTCAACCAACCCAAGAAAAACTGAAGACAACTGAGGCTTTTGTACACAGTGCTGCCTCCAGTGGAAGGAGATAGAACAACTATACAACCATTTACACACACAAGCTATCAAACAGTGAATGATACATGACCAAAACCCAAACTATACTCTACATAAATATATATACATACACAACACTAAAATACCAGACCCAAATATGGAAATTAATATTTCCATGAAACCATCAGCTCAAAGCCCTGCTCAAACTCACCTGTGTGTGCGTCACCTGGGTGGAACTAGAACTGGTCCATTAAGCCCCTGGGGGCTGTTTGGGCCCACAGACCATTCCCCCAGGAACACCACACAGGTCAGTTTGTGTCTGCCGTGCATTTATCAGTTTTACATGAATCCTTTTTGTGTCGGTACACGTCCAAACGCCTGCTATATTCAGTATTTCCTTCATATACGGCTTCTCTTTGTAGCTCGGAGACAGCGCAGAAACCCGGCTCCCACGGCTGGGCACAAATCCCTCATCATAGACGTACACCAACCAACAGTTGAATCATTTTAGAAGTACTCGAATAAATACTTGTCCCTAAATGAAACGTGTTGTTCCATTCCCCCTTATGTCCAGACTAAAGCAGTTGTCTTTAAACATCTTACTTTGTCCTTCAATAATACAATCCAGTTCTCCCCATGCTGAACATGCTAACAGTGGCTCGTCGTTCCAGAACTTCACACTCACTGTTTGAGTTGATCAACAGGTTTAGTTGAGTTCAGTTGATCAGGATCCCCATCAGACACATCATGGCAGCAGGACTGAACTGAGTTTAGTCACAGACATGTCATTTCAGACACTGAAGAACATTTACTAAACAGTCCCTTTAAGACTAAACAAAGGGACACCTGTCAGCCAATCAGAATACAGAAAGGTCAGTAACCATGGAGACGCCTCTGTGTCAGGAGGGAACGTCAGTTTGGTTAGCAGTTCTAACGACTATTTATTTTATATTCATGAAACCTTTAGACAATAGAGGGTATGCACATACGTCACTTCCCCCCTGGGCCACGCCCCTCTAAGTCAGACTGAGTGGCAAAAACCAACCTGCTCAACATGACAGAGTATAGCAGTAAACACAGCGAGACTGGGAAACTGTGAAATATGAAATTAAATTAAGGACAATTGGACTGGACATGGATCCGTACGAGCTACCAAAGAACAAGTGGTCCACGAACACTGACATGTGGACAGAAATGGAGTATCCTGACATCCAGGGTGGAGGGGATCAGCGCTATTTTTACTTGAAACTAGGGCTGCACGATTTTGGCAAAAAAAAAAAAAATCCTGATTCTTTCCTCTAAAAACTCGACTTTAGATTTCGATTTGTGGGTAAAACTACAAAAGACAACAGAAGTCAGCATGTCGTTTTCGTGAGCAGCCCACAATGCAAGGCACTGCTCTGACCTCAAATCTGTGATGGTATCACGTGATGAACCCACAGAAGTTTATTTTTTCTTAATTAAATCTTTATTGAATGAAGTAGAGAATACAAACAATGTATACAAGAAAATAACATAAGTTTGCCAGGGGGAATACACTACAGTACAATTTCCAAATCAGAGCAAATACTTATGTTTTTTAGAGCCTTTTTGTTTCCAGATTTATCTAACAGCTTTAAATAAAGTTCAACATCTTTCAAAAAATAAATAATATTTGGTTTTGTGTTACAGAACTAACCTTTGTGAATGAAAAATTTAGCAAGTAAGAGGACTAAATTAATTATTAAAAAAAAGTTTTGTTTTTTTTTTTGTTTTTTTTTGGGGGGGGTATCTGGGCCCGCATAAGCGATACCAATGTAAGTCAGTGACAGGTATCAGTCGTGCGTGGACCACGTAATATGAGTGATCCTCATGCGGTTCTATTTAAACTGGAGGATCCGTGCGTGGAACAGACCGACCCAGGACACACTGGAGGGATTCTATCCTGGAGCTGGTGGATGTGTGTGAGCAGAGGCTGTCTGAGCTCCTCTGCTGAGGCTGCTGACCCCGAGACCCGGACCTGGCTTGGAAGAAGACAGTACGGTACGGATCCGGGACAACGGAAGATGAATGATCCGCATGCAGTTATATTTCAGTTGCGGGATCCGTGTGTGAAGCCACGGCTTACATTGCTATAAGTACTGCGGGCTCAGTAACACATTTAAAGTCCGGTCATTATACGGACTTCTGTGACAGACCGCTGTCACTGATAGGAGGAGGAGCCTACGGTAGCCCTGCAAGTGTGCGGCCCAGAGGCACGAAAGAGATGAAATCGATTTTACGATCTCCCTTTTTTAAATATCGTCCTGATTTAAAAATCCGATTTCGATTTAAAATCAATTAATCGTGCAGCCCTACTTGAAACAAACAAATATACATGGTCTCATCATTACTGACAACCAGGGTCCAAAACTAGGGCCCAGAACCAGCTGATCCAAAGTCCATTTACAGTAGACCGTGTACTGATCCCAGTGAATATATGCATGATCTACTGGTACTGAGGAGATTTACGTCTAGTTCAGGTCAAGTACTTTATACAACACAGATACTACTGCTGTGGATGAGCAGAGTACGACTTTATTCTGGTAAATTATGATATTTTTCCCACCTGTTTTTAAATTACGACATTACTCTTGTAATATTATGGCTTTATTGTCGGAATATGACAACTTTCGTTTCATAAACGAATGACATTTTTGTTAAATTATGAGGTTTTTTTATAACTGTGACTTTATTCTCATAACAATGTGATTCTTTTAGTATTTGACTTTATTATCACAAAATTACAGGTTTTATATTGATATTGTATGACTTCATATTCATAGTGACAAGTGTTTTTATTTTCTTATGAGGCCCTAATGCTCTGTCGTAGCTTTATTCTCCAGTTCCCCCGTATTTGAAAAACTAGGTTAGCCTCAGGTTAAGTTAGTTCATAAATCATGTAGGAGCACTTTTTCACCTTGAGGCAGTTATCACTGCAACTACACTGAAGACGTGGACAGTCTCAAACGAGACAAAACATAAAATAACAAGTGTTCAGAGAACGCAAACCTCCGCCAAGTACCCAAACGGTGTGCATGTGTGGATCGACTATTTCTTTTTAAATTAAACAGTTTCAAGGTTGTTCTATACCGCAGAAAAAGTTGAAGCTTGGTACCAGTCATGTGTATGTCAAATTATATTAAATTCCAATCAAATATTGAGTTATAATGAAAAATGTGTGGTAAATGGGATTTCCAATGTTAAATTTAAATGTCCACAGAGTCCACATTCCACAGTGGATGTGGACAATTTTGTGCCAGATACAAAATACTGTTACAAGCTACGGCTGGATCAAATTGGAGGCTAATCGGAGTCATTTTGAATTTTTTATGAATTTTCGAAAAGTGCTCAATGATGAGAGATAGGAAAATTTGACAATTTGTGACCTTGTTGTGACCTTGAACTTTGGCCTACTTGGCCCAAAATTTAATGTGTTCGTCCCAGGGCCTAGGCCTATCTGTGGGTACAATTTGGTAAAGATGTTTGGAATAGTTTTCTTGTAAAGTTAATGACAAACAAACAAACACGCAAACAAACACAAAGCAAAGTGATCACAATACCTCCTGGTAAGTAATAAAGACAATGCCAACAATACACATATACATGGTTACAGCTGTCATTATTGTCACTAAGTCCAGTTCAAATTCTTGAGCTGGAAACGTCATTGACCCGTGTAGGAGAAGTAATGGGCCCTTTTTTTTTTTTTTCTCCTTTTTTTATGGGAGCAGCTGTCTGTACCGATAAGGCAGCAGCCGACACCAACTGTACTCCCAGTCATCATTGCCCATTTTTCTGACACCTTTGCTTGTGTATCCTCTTTTATTTGGACATTTTACCAGGGAGTATCTCACACTACTTTTTTTTTTTTTCTACTTGTCTTGTCCAGCGTCCTAACAGCAGAATGGTAGTCTGGTTCCCTTTGGTGCTGAACAAATTTGCGTTGCCAAGGGTAACTTCATAAAGTATATGAAGCACCCTTTGATATTCTACTGTGTTTATTATGAGTTTTGTTGAACCACATTTCGATACCGGACCTGACATGGAGGGTGGGGGGTGGGGGGGTAGAAGAAGGGGAGAGAACAAGAGAGAAGAAGGTGGTGAAGACCCTCACAAGAAAGTATCAACAATACAAACAGTAACAACCATGGAGACAATTATAATGGTGACAATAACTACAACCAGAACTGAGTAAACTGGGAAAAAGAGAGAGAAAAAAAAAACAAAACAAAACTACAAAAAAAACAACAACAACAACAACAACAACAATGAAAAACATTAGACCTATGAAATGATGAATATCATTATCATTACATAAGAAAAGAAAGCATGAACAAAATATCGTATCCCACATTCGCACAAATAATACCTATAACAAATAATAGCAGTAACAAATCCACACATCAGTTGTTCACATTCATCTGCTGTGACAGAGTGAACCAGGCAAACAGACTGAGGTGAAGAACACAGACATGCAACCACAACCGCACTCCCTCCAAGGATCAGGGACCAACACAGAGGGCCCCAAGGCACAGCCAACCAGCAGACACCTCAGAGAGGGGGGATCCAGCCCGCCCCCCCGAGAGGCAACAGTGTGCCCGCCCCGAAGATGGTCGAGGGAGGCCCCCGCCAGAGGCCCCACAGTAGCCGAGCACAGGCCCCAGGGGGCCAGGGACACCAGTCGCCGCCACCCCCCCCCCCCCCCCGCCGGGGGCTGACCACCCAGGGACAGCCGAGGTGCCGGTCCCTGAGCCCCACGAGCCCAGGAGCCACCCGTCTCCCCGGGCAGGGGTCCCACCCAGCACACCGGGCGGCCAGGCCGGCCCAGACCGCCACCTGCTGCAGGCCAGTGCGCACCCCGATGCCACGGATGCCCACCAAGCCCAACCTCCAAACCCCACACACCCTCCAGTCCCCCACTCTCCCACACAAGCATATGCGCACACACCCACTGACTCCCAGACATACATACCACCCATCCCACATGTGCGACCATTCACACACAAGTAGTGGGCCCATTTATCGTTGTAATCATCTACTCTATTTAACAGTCTATAAGATAATCTTTCAAATGCTGCCCTCATGGTGAAACTTACATTTTCTGCATGATTCATTTCAAGAAAATCCATGACAAACTGGTTTATCCACTGTGAGTCTGTATGGAGTGACCCATATGCTGTGACTTTTCAAACTCCCAGATGTTTTTTTTTTTTTTTTTTCTAACTGCAAGCATCATTACTCCTTAAGACATTTATGTTGTCTTTTTCCTGTCATTTGTAACCTGGCTAAACTGCCTGACAGCTGCTGGTTATGCCTTTTCCACCTGGGACTGTTCTGCATCCTGTTGGGTTTTTGGAAGTAAGACACACCTTCACACTGACAACACACGAGTGTCCACAGCTACGAAGACATTCAGCCTCCACATGATCCTTTGTTTGTGTTTTTATCTCATGGATGTGCTTTTCTTTCTATATGTAGTCATGGCCAAGTGGTGTATGAAGCCACTCAGACCTGGTCTGGCCCTCTGCTTCTGCTGCTGTTAACATCAACAAGTGTGTTTTGGTCTGATAATCAGACAGATTCAGGATCTGTCACAGACCACATTTTATTTTTGTGTACCTTTTGTACACATATAATCCATATAATCCTTTAAATGGGATTTATGTGCAATAATCTTCTATTCTGAAATGAACAATGCAGTGTTGTTATATTATTGTTTTGTCCGAAACCAATTTCCCTGTATGAGACAAACTTTATCCTGGTTTATTCAATATTTCTCAAGAATAAAAGCACTATTTTTATATAGACTTGGTTCAGGTGTACATACTGTTTACATGTACATACTGTTATTCATGGGTGACACATACTTTTAATATTGTTCAAAACAAGTTGTGCATTACAGAAAATATTTTTTGATTATTAATACTTATAAATGTTGCATCATAAATGATGGGAAGTTGTTTAGAGATAAATGACAAGAAAAAACAAAATTAGATATAGGATTTCATTTTTTAATAGTAAAAATAAAGAATAAAGAACTTTAAAGAGTCAAAACATCATTCCCTTCTATACATTTTGTGCTAGCTGAATTTGTTCATCTTAATTTAATTCACTATATAAGTCATACTTTGGGACAGATTTCCAATATATGATCATATCTTTGAATGGATCTGAAGTCCTCTGGCCTCCAGACGACTGTAAAGTCCAGGTCGTCTGTGTCAGTCCTTTCATGTAAATTGTCTGTACTAGGGATGGGAAGATTATCTGATATGTATCGATACGCCAACACGCGCATGCACGATCCGAGTGCACCAGTAAAGAAGCTGCGAGTGAATGAAAAGTTTGGAATGATATCGTGATGCATCGGTTATTGAATGTTTGTATCAATAAAATTCGATCCATTCAATAGAATATATTTTTACTAGCATTTAAAAGTGTTGCTCTTTATTTGGGTAAAGTTGTTCTTTCCTTCAGACCCACGTTAACGTGCGCCGTGGATTCGCAGATGTGTACACTGTACATGACAGTATGAGCTGCGCTCATATGCACTGTGGCTCGAGCGCCGCGGGTGAATACTGTAACGTCTGTATGTGAATGTGACAGACACAGAAGGAGGTGACCACATGTGGTTAATGAAAGTCTACTTTTTGACTAGATCAACTGTATTGAATTCTACCGTACAAACCGGAGATACGTCCTTAAACTGTTACATACATATCTAACAGTGCATCCCAGAATACCTTGTGCAGGTGTCTCTTACAGTGACAGAACCTTTTTCTGTGTTACCTACATTACAAACACATTTTTACACATTTTTTCGGTGAAGGAGCAAGAAGTTGAGTGTTAGAAACATGTAGAGAAATGACTTTGGAAACCAAGTCCTAACTTTTTCACTGACTGTATGTGAGGCATGTGTTCTGACACTGAACTAAAGACACTTTGTGAAAAGTCATGGTCTTATTTGATAAATAAATAATCAAGCTCATTGAATTGCAGTGGCGACACGGTGGTGCAGTGGTTAGAACTCGTCCCTGACAGCAAGAAGGTCCTGGTTTCGATTCCAACACCAGTTGACGGGGTGGGACCTTTCTGTGTGGAGTTTGCATGTTCTCCCTGTGTCTGCGTGGGTTCTCTCCGGGTACTCCGGCTTCCTCCCAAAGACATGCACTGATAGGTTAATTGGTTAATCTAAATTGCCCATAGGTGTGAATGTGAGAGTGATTGTTTGTCAGCCCTGCGATGAACTGGCAACTTGTCCAGTATGTACCCCGCCTTCGCCCCTATGTAGCTGGGATAGGCTCCAAGCGACCCCCATGACCCTAGTGAGGATAAAGCGAGTTCAGAAAATGAATGAATGAATAATCAAGCTCATTGAATTGCACTGCATATCTTTTTTTCCAGAATAAATGCGTTGAATCGGAATGTGCTTAATCTCTCTGTATCGTGATTTAGGTGTGAATCGTATCGTATCACATCCTGAGGTGCCACACACATATCTATAATATATCGGATTGGAGATGCTGTATCAAGATGTGTATCGCATCAGCCTTACAACTAAGATTCCCAACCCTAGTCTGTACTAGGGATGCAAATTATCCATTAATTCATTAATCGATAGTTGGTTGCCTTGATCGATCGATTAAAGATTAATTGATAAGCGGCGATTTTCCTGAAAACCTGAATTTCTAGTTCAGTACGGTAAAAAGCATGTCATATTCCTTACTGATTGATTTATTGAAGTACTGGATACAGTCAGTGTTTCCTGTGGAATTCATCTGTTGGTGTGGTGGTGTTTAATGGTGGGGGGTGTGTGTGTGGGGGGGGGTGCACGCGCATGCGTTTCGTGGGGGGGGGGGGGGGGGTACTTGCACGTGCACAGTACGGCTGGGGGATGCATGCGTGTTGCTTGGTAACCACACGCGTGCGTGCGTCACTTTCCGTCCTACTTCTAATACTATGGGGGTACGGTGCAGTCCGTGCCCCCGCAGCAGTGAAAGTGAAACTTTTGGCTCATTCATGTTTTCTCCTGAAGCTTTGCAAATGCATTACATACCTGTGGCCCGAGTCAGGACCTGGAGGATATTTTCAACTTCTGTCTCACTGACTGTGGACTAGACCAACCTCCAGGAAAACGCTCTGATACCGACCCCGCATTTGTGTGTGTATTTAGTCGGAGGTGCACCGCTCCCACAAACAGATGGGCCGGTCTGTGTTTCGCTCCATAATGTCCATAAAGACATTCTAACTCATCAACACCATGATCCGTTTCGATGACAGGATATACCAGCTGCGGAGCTGCCGCATGGACAAACTGGCAGCCTTCGGACAGGTGTGGACGGGCGGAAAAGGGCAATTAACAGACAAATAATAATTTAATCAAACAAATTCTTATCGACAATTAATCATTATTCGATTAATTGTTTACATCCCTAGTCCGTGCCTCTCATTCCTCTGGACCTTCAGGACCTGGACTGTCGGGTCTGGGCTCGGCAAAATTGGCCCTGACTCGATCCTGATCGACTGCATCCAGGAGGTTTTTGGAGTCAAGCGCCAAAGTGTGAGCAGCTGTCAACATCTGACGTTGAGACTCCTCCTTCACAGACGTGATGGAGTTCTGCTGGGCCAGGCGCATCTGTTGATCAGCTCTCCTAAGTCCTTATTCAGCAGCTTCTTCGTGCCCTCTATCTGAAACCAGACCACAGATCATATCACACAGTTCAGCATCTCCAAGGCCGAAAAACTAGACAGAGACTTTTCTGTGGTTGGACAGTGTGAATTATAGTTCTTATGTGTCACACAACACATTTCCCCTCCTGCTCAATGATACCCTGCCGACACAGGGATCAGTTTTGAGGTGAAACTTTGTTTTTTCAAAAAATGTGTAAAAAAAAATGCAAAAGAAAATGGAATGACATTAATTATCACTGAAATCTACTGAGCTTGTGCACTTATAGAGCCTCAACCTGGTGCCTCATGACTCATTGCCATGTGAAATAACAGAAAGAAAAGACCAACATATTAATATTTCAGAGACAAGTCCACGAAACAAAGAATCCTTCTCCTGGACAACGTGACTTTTCCAGGATTCCTCCAAACCAGTAAAAGGTCTTTAAAACCCTTGTACCGCAAACAACAGACTTGATGAAACCCTTTAGATCTGCAGATTAAATAATGCGTTGTCTGGATCTAAAGGTCCAGAAGTCTCACCTCTGTGGTGACAGAGCTGTGCAGGGATGGCAGGATCTCGTCCACACTTTGAATCAGGCTGCGGAGAGTGACGCCCACCACCTGGAGATGAGGGGAGGGACGGACAGGGAGGAGGAGATACAAGGTCAAAGGGCCAAGAAGATAAAACCACACCACTTTAAACAACACCTTCACTTTGGCTGAAAAAAAAAGGAGAAGTTTGGTGATTTTCTTCCCTTTTGTTATTGAAAACAAAGCCTATTAAGAGGCTAATGTCATGGAAAAATTCATCCTGAAAACATTCCAATATCACTTCTATACCGGTGCCGTAGAGCTACACTGTGTCTCAAACACATAAACCCATAAAAATCCATCCTGTATCTTCCTTGAATGAGCAGGTTCACAGAAACTTGTATACCTGTCTTATGTGTTTCACCTAGATGGAATGTTCAGCTTACCTGGAAAAGAAAAATTACACTACATCACTGGTAGCTGTTAGTGAAAATATAGTAGTATGTAGCACGAAGAGTACACTGGTTGTTTTTAAAGTTACTTCAGGGACCATATTCATAAAATGAATGAACAGGAAATGATTAGAAGTATGAGAGTTTCCTTTGAATTTGTCGTTAAAGCTGAGATTAGAGTTTAAGATAAGGTTGAAGGCAGTGGTGGGCCGTCAGGGCCTGCAAGGCCTTCTCTGCTGACCTAAAAAAATATCTGAATCACAGACTGATGTTCACGATATTTTGTACATGAATACTTTTTAAATAATTCCAAATGGTCTGTCCATTTCCTTTCATAGCTTTTCCCCTGGTTGTGCTGCTACCCAACATGTATTTTCATATTAAAGCATTTAACCAATCACATTTCAGACTTCATTTGTGCCAGTCAGGGTCAAAGTCAAAGAAATCTGCGTGGAAGCCTTCACAATCAGTTCTGCGGGCTCTGCAGCAAAACATAAGTGTCGATGAAATTTTTACTTCAACCAATCAGATTTTGAGTTGGCGACACCAAGGCCCTCTAACAGGCGTACGGTAACGTCAACATATTCTCACCCTTTGATTGGATAGTCAGAGAGTGTACTAGCCAAAGCTAGAAAACTGCATAGTAAGAAACATGAAAAGAAATATAGTTGTGTTGGTTAAATAGCTGTTTTGCAAACCCACAATGGGTGAAGGAGGAGAAGAAATGGATTTGTTTGCAGATTTATTGTCAAAGCCAATTTAAAGACGGACTTTTGAAGAAAAGCTGTACATCGTTAAGAAAGGTCGCTGTCACAGGGTGTCCCCCAAGGTTCGGTGCTTGGCCCCCTCCTTTTCATCCTCTACATTCTCCCCCTTGAGTGTCTGTCCTTCTCTCCCATTTTGTACATTCACTACCGCCCCATGTGAGCGGAAGAGGTTCCAAAGGAATTTATAAGACTTGAAGGTCTGATGCCCCACACGCTGACTGCACCAAACACAGAGGTTTGCAACATTACGGCAGTGGCGGGCTGTCAGGGCCCGCAAGGCCTTCTCTGTCGGCCTCAAAAAATATCTGAATCACAGACTGATGCTCATTATATTTTGTCCATGAACACTTATTCAATAATTCCAAATGGTCAGTCCGCTTCCTTTCGTAGCTTCAATCCAAAATTAACTCCATCTACAGTAGCCTCCATACCTGCGCCACCTCCCCCCGTGCCCCCCCCCCCACCCCCACTGCTCAGCCATTATCTCAGTTCTCTCCCATCTCTCCTGCTCAAGTTTCCCAGTTGATGACCGACATGAAGACACCCACCTGCACCCTGGACCCCATCCCATCCAAGCTACTTAAGACCTGCCTTCCTGTCCTTTCCTCACTCATCACTTCCATTATCAACTCCTCCCTCTGCTCCGGATCAGTCCCTGACATCCTGACACTAGCCGCCATCACTCCCATTCTTAAGAAACCTGGACTCCACCCTGACATTCCTTCCAACTTTCGCCCCATCTCCAGCCTTCCCCTGCTCTCTAAAATACTCCAGCGTGCCGCAGCTTTTCAGCTCCAAACCCACCTCACCTCCATTAACCTCTTTGAAACATTTCAATCCGCCTTTCGCTCCAAACAAAGTACTGAAACAGCCCTCCTCCAAATATCAAACCACCTCCTCCTCCTCTCCGCCGACTCTGGCCATATAACCATCCTCCACCTATCCTCCTAGACCTCACCGCTGCCTTCGACACCATCCGCCACTCCATCCTCCTCTCACGTCTCGAGAAAACACTCCACATCGCTGACTCCGCACTCACCTGGATCAAATCCTACCTCTCCAACCCATTCATCCACGTAAATTACCACTCCTCCTCCATCGCTCCCCTGTCACAGGGTGTCCCCCAAGGTTCGGTGCTTGGCCCCCTCCTTTTCATCCTCTACATCCTCCCCCTTGGCAACACCATTCGTCGTCACGGCCTCAAGTTCCACTGCTATGCTGATGACGCTCAACTTTGCATATCCTCCCAATCCATCATCTCCTCCACCCTCTCAAACTGCCTCTCTGAAATAAAAACCTGGATGCAAGCCAGCTACCTCAAACTCAACTGCCATAGATCTGACCGCTTAATCATCGGCCCCAGATCCCTTACCCAGTCCATCCCCGACATATGTCTCACTCTTGACAAGTCATCACTGACTCCCTCGTCCGCCACCCGAAACCTTGGAATCATCTTCGACAATAACCTCAGTTTTGAAGAGCGCATCAAACAGGTCACAAAAACTTCCTTCTTTCACCTGAAAAACATAGCCCGTCTCCGTCCATCTCTTTCCCTTCCTGCAGCTGAAACACTCATTCACGCTTTCATCACCTCCGGACTCCACCATTGTAATAGCCTTCTCTATGGTCTACCCTCAAAACTTCTCAAAAAACTCCAGCTCATTCAAAACTCTGACGCCCGTCTCCTCACCCACACCCGGTCACGTCAACACATCACCCCCCTCCTCCAACACCTCCACTGCCTCCCTGTCAAACACAGAATAACATCCTCCTCCTCACCCACAAAGCCCTACAACACCAGCCCCCCCACACCGCATCGACCTACTTCAGCCCCATGCCCCCCCGCACCCTCCGATCCTCCTCTGCTCATCTCCTCGCCCCACCATTAAAAACCAAGCACCGAACCTGGGGGGACAGAGCTTTTTCTATTGCGGCCCCAACCCTTTGGAACTCTCTCCCACCTACCGTCCGACACTGCTCCGACCTCAACACCTTCAAATCCCTTTTAAAAACTCACTTATTTAAGATGGATTTTAATCTGTAACTGTTTCATTTATCTATATACCTGCCTCCTGCACCTGCTTTTAACCGCTTTTAATGTGACTGGTTCCTGTTTTTACCTGCTGTATGTAAAGTGTCTCTGAGTTCCATGAAAAGCGCTAGAAAAATAAAATGTAGTATTGTTATTGTTATTATCGCTGTTTTGTCAACCCACAATGGCTGAAGGAGGAGAAGAAAAGGATTTGGATGCAGATTTATTGTCAAAGCCATTTCCAAGATGGGCTTTTCAAGTAAAGCTGAGAATAAGAAAGGTCGGACAATTCCCAAGCTAGCAAACCGGTCACAACCAGGGAAAGGATTTGCCTGTCACTTTCACTCCACTAACTACGACCGGTACCCACACGGGTAATCTGTACAACAGAGTAGCTGAACTCTTTTTGAGGAAAGAAAGGAGGATGGATTTGGTGTGCCGATCATCAGAATTTTTGGTGAGTAATATGTTGTTATTTTCCTAAATAGTATTGCGAGTTAATCAGGTTTTTATTGATGCTTTTTTTCTGTGTGCCGCAGCTGTAGCTGCAGTAGAAGGAGACTTGTGCACCCCGGGTTGGTTTATTCAGTACAGGCATTTATTGTGGCTACAGGAGTTAGCTTTCTGCCACGCAACGGCTCCTTATACAGCATTTCTGCAAAAAAGATGGTTTTTGTAACCATAAAATAGTTAGTGAGGGGTGGATTGATACAGACAGAGCAATACCGAAGGCCTAGGAGTGAAATGCACGGTCCGCCACCGCATTACAGAGATAGAGGTCATTGCAGGAGGATAACAAAACCATGGCGTCGCAACACATCTGAGGGTTACCTCGTGAAACTTTGCTTTTGCCGTGGCCGTAAGCATCCCACCGCCATATTCCCCCTCCTTCAGACACTGAGTATACGCACAAACTGCTATTTGCAGCTTGGTTCCACGCTTTCGGTGCATTCATTCCAGGCCGGTGTGTTCATTGTAACTCTTTCAGAGATGATTTAGATCACTTTGTATGTCCTTTGCCACTTCAATACTGAGTGCTTTAGATTTCACATGTGGGAAAACATAGGGGAAAACCTGCTCTTCACTGTGATGAAATCTATAAAGAGGGTGAATATGACAGCCCCCCTGGCTTACGGCCATACCACCCTGAACACGCCCACATCTGTGGAGTTCTGAATGGAGTGAGTGGCTGCAGGAGAGGAAGAAAGGCTTCCTCATCGTTTTGTTAGTTTATGTAGTTTTATTTTTCAGTTGTTTGTGATAAGCAAGCCCAGCGGTGTTTTTGCTGCACCGCTGGGAGGGCGAATTTAATTTTCTTTATTTCTCATCAATATGGATGGGAAAGGACAGCGGCGGCGTTTAACGCCAGAAAAAGAGTCATTAAAAATGAAAGAAACGAAGAATATGAAAAAGAACAACCTTATGAAGATGACAGTGAATAGAAGATTTGATGAGAATGTGAGTTTGAATGACGTGGCAGTGGATGATCTGACGGAAATGAATATGACAAAGGCAAGTGGCAACGAATATGACAATGGATCTGCGAAAACAAATGAGAAGGAATCTGGAGAAGTTTTGGAAAATGAAGGAAATGATGACACAACAGGAGCGGAGGATGAATTTACCATGGTGGAAAGAAGAAAAAAGAAACTGAATCGGAGCATGAAAGTGAACGATGTAGTTAATGAGAAAGACGAACCTTTGAATGAGAACGGAAAAGTGCAAAGAGAAAACGGAATGGAAGATGAAGAAAATGTGAAAAATAATGACAATGTTGAAAGAAACAGAATGAGAGAAAGACATAAAGTGGATTACAACAGAGAATGGACTGTTCAGATTGAATGTGAAGGAATCAACGGACTGAACGTAATGACACTGATAAAAGAAATTGAGAAGGTGGTTGGCGTTGGAGCGCTGTTGGCTCTCAGACCCAGACCGAACAGACAGTATGAGGCCACCCTCAACTCAGAACAAGCCTGTGAAAGAATAGAGGATGGACTTACTTATGAAGGACACTATATTGAAGTTAAAAGGGTGTCACATCTGCCATCAGACATTAGTCTGGTTTTGTCTGTCTTGTGTGTTTTGTCTGTCACTTCCTGTTTTATTTTGTTAAGTTCTCCTCATGTGTCATGTGTGGTGTCTTTGCTTCCTTTCCCTAATCATTTCCACCTGTGTGTGATTACCTGTCCCCGTCCTGATTTGTTCCACCTGTGTCTCATTGTCTTCCCTCCCTCTTGTGTATTTAAGCCCTGTGTTTTCCCCTGTCCTGTGCCAGTTCGTATTGCCTAGTGTGTTACTTACTTGCATTTTTTTGGCTCCTGTTTGTCTGTCTGCCTGTTTTTTGACCTGGATTGTTTCTCAAGACCTCTGCCTTTTGCCCGACCCCTGTCTGTGCCTCAGCTGCTGTTGCTTCAACGTGTGTTCGATCTTTTACCTGTTTTACTGGTACGTGAGCTAGTCTGTTCCCAATGTACTGTTGCCTATCCGTTTGCCTCACTGTGTATGACCTGGTCTGTTTACTGACATCCCTATGCTCTCCCCAAGTCGGATACCCGATGTGTTTTTTCGGTTCGGGCTGTGAAGGTCCGTCTCCGGTCCGCCTCACAAACCTGGTGAAGAACCCTGAACTCTGTAACCTCAAGAATCTGTATTCTTTCACTATCCAAGACTTGTCAGTTAAACCTGTGTTTAATAAACACTGTAAACTTTTACGCCTGCTTCTGGGTCTTGCATTTGGGTTCAGTCCTTGTACTCAAATCAGTCTGTTTGCCAACAACCGTGGTCAATATTTTTAAACATTTAGTGGTGGATTTTATCTGGCAAGGCAAGCCATCAAAGGTGAAATATAAGACTGATCGGGACAGTGGAGGAGGGGGGTCTGGGATTGCTTGACCCCATCCTAAGGCTGAAGGCCCTAAGAGTTAAAACGGTGAAGATCTTCTTTTTTTTTTTTTTGGGTAATGATAAGAAGGAATGGAAAGAAACAATGCTGTATTACTTAAACAAAGTTGGTGGTCTGGGGTCTTCAGCCTTATGGATGGGGTTGAAAAATAATGTTAACAGGCATCCCAGAGTTTTATAGAAAGGTTTTAAGGGCGTGGGTCAGTTTTAAAGAAAGTTTGCACATAAATCCAGTGGGGAGGGAGGCGATTTTAAACCAACCACTGTTTTTAAATCCAAATTTGAAGATTGGCCGGGGTTTTGATTGGATGACTTGGTACAGAGCAGGTTTTAGGAAGGTCAGAGATCTCTTTTATGAGGTAAGGCCAGGGCTCTTACCACTTCAAGCTTTTATAGATGATTTGAAGGAAATAAAGGAAGATTATGAAAATGATAAAATTAAAAAAGACTTACACACATTAATAAGTGCTATACCAAAGAAATGGAGACAACAAATTGATACGCCAAATGAAAAGGATAAAACAGAGAATTTTGAAATTGTTTGTAAGGCAGTAAATCAAGTGTGGGACTTTTGTGTGCTGAAAAAAATTTTATTTGTTTTTTAGACACCTTGAGTTTGGAGAACCCACATCAAACAGATATTGGGTAGGAGTACTTGAAAATATAAAAAAGGAAGAAATATGGAAAAATATAAGACAAAGTCTAAAATGTCCAATTTTAGAGAACTTTGATTTTATGCTTGGCCACAACTGTGTTTTAAATGAAATGAGATTATTTAAAATGGGTTTTGTGAACAGTGATATGTGTCAAATATGTGAAAAAGAAAAAGAAGGGATGAAACACATGTTCTATTGTGAGAAATTAAGATGTTTGGAGGGGAGATTGAAGAAATTAATAATTGAGTTTGGTGAAACAGAGGAATATGTTGGAAAAAAACGGGGAAAACTGTTCTTGTTCGGAGCTGTCGAAAAACACAAGAAAAACAATCAAGCAATTCAGCTGATTTTGGCAGTTGCAAGGCATACAGTGTGGGTAAGGGGAGCAATGGCAAGACAAAAGGGGAAAGTAATTGATATTTGTAATTTATTTAACATTAAATTATTGCGACTATTGGAAACATTGTATGCCTACTTTAGTAAAAAAGATTTGGATGTTTTTATAAAAGTTTTTATCTCTACCAACCCTTTTACTGGATTGACACGGGAGGGGGTAGTTTTAAAACTGCCAAATTGTTCTTAATTTGCTTGGTTGTTTTTAAGTTGTGGCTTATGTATTGATCCTGTTTTATTTGCACATGCACTTTAAAATTAATGGTCATTTTTCTATTTGTATTTTGTCAGTTTTCTTCTTTTGACATGGATTGATGTAGATTATTTGATGGAAATGTAATATGTTTTTTGACTGAATGAATCAATAAAAAAAAAAAAAAAAAAATCTCGTCTGATCTAAGACGCAAAGGAGGGACAGGCCTGGTCAGTACTTGGGTAGGAGACCACCTGGGAACGGCTCATGACCCCCCCAAGTCCCTATTGCTCAACCTGGAATCGATTGAAACAGTAATCAGATTGGATGCCTCCATCTGGTGGTAAATCAAGATACTGCTGTAGCCGGATGACGGTGGAGTGAGTGAACAGACTCAAAAACAGAAGTATAAATTATATTATCTTCCTCTCCGTGTCAAACCAAATTCCTGAACAACCATGCTGATTGGTCCGTCACCAGGTCAGTACTGGGACATCCTTTGCAAATGACATTTACGCAGACAGATGATCTTAAAGAATGAGCCTAATGGACTCGGTTTTGACACTAAGCTGACCTTTTGCCTCTCAACATCTGTGTCCCATTATTCTTGCTTATCCAGAGGTGAAGATGAACCCAGAAACGAACAAAGGACTGAATGATAAAATCACTCTATGTGCCATGTTAATAATGTATTACATTATGTGTTAATGTTGATTAACTCAGCACGTTAACTCTTTTATGCATGTAATACTTAAGCCATTTGCCTGACCTGTGGTTTCACATATGTGTGTCCTGATCATGTTCACGGTAAATTATGTGAAAGTAAGAGTATCACTGCTTATAGCATGTCTGAATAATCATGCTATTATTTTACTGATGCTTAAGTGAGGTTACAGGTGATGTACAAAGTTTAAGGATCTTATTTCAGGATCTTATTTAAGGTTGGGAGAAGTTTTCTTACAAGTCTGCATGAGGTCCTCTCTCCCTCTCCTAAGGGGGGGAGAGAGAGATGATACTCTGAAATATGTTAATGACCGGCAAAAGGAGGCGTTTTCCCGCCGAAAACAGACAAAGAAGGCAACGCCCCAAGGCATCGATAACTCATCTATATGCACGAGGAAGGCGTGGCAAGCTGGTTTTTGGACAAACTATAAAAGTGAATGAAACCAACTTTTCTCCAGAGCTGTTCTATCCTCTAAGCTCTCCAAAGAGCTTTTTCCACCCTGGCTGCTCTCACCTACGCAAAGAGCTTTCTCCACCTCTTCTGAGCTCTCACCTAAGAACAAAGAGCTTTCTCCAAGGAGTCTTGACCATCTCCTTGGCTCTCAGAGCTGTTCCATCTTCTCCTGGCGAGCTTTCCAGAACCAGCTGCCAGAGCCAGCTGTGAACCTCCTCCAGCCAGCAGAACTTCAGAACTTCAGAGCTTCAGAACTCCAGACCTTCAGGCCTCCAGCGCAAGCACGTCGCTTCACAGCCTGTTCCTGCTTCGAACTACGTCAGAAGACTTCATCCATCTGCCGTCAAGGCCGTGCCAGTTGCTGCATCCGCACCGCAACAACTTGTAAGAAAACTTGCTCCTGATTTATCTGAGTTGGTGTTATTCCAAGTTAAGTAGGTTTACCTCAACGTAACCTCACTAACATTATAATCTCTTGAATATAGCTATCTGCCAACTTAATTTACATATTCTCCTGTCCATAATCTCCTGCTCCTTTGGTTGTATTTGTCTCTTGTCTTTATGTTATTTGTGTGTCTTAGTTTAGTTAATAAAGTATTTATATGTATATAAATCCATTGCCTCAGTTGTGCTTTGTGTACTATTATTCACACATGGGTTCACTGTGCAGTCCACGAACTATCAACCTATGCAAGATTTCCAAATTATTGTTTTGAGTTGATTTAAGTTTAAGTTTGGTTATAAATCTATAATTAAATTAATCAATAAATCAACACTCAATTAATCAATAAATTGGTATCCAATTCTTGCTACACTGCAAAAAAGTGGGCCAATTTCAATGATCTCTGTCCATACACATATTCATTCACATTCTGTTACTGATATAATTATTTCTATTGTGTTTTATTTACCTAGATGGAACGGATAAGATTTCATTTGTCATTGATAAGATTCAATTTGTATTCTGAATATGGTGTTGGCCTATGTAATAAATCATTTACGCATGTATAATACATTCTAGAAAAAAATACATTATCTGACAAATTGGTGGAGCAAATAAAGATATGGTTAATCCAAAATGCACTTGATTGAGATATAATGTAGATGTTAGAAATGGAAAAAGATGGAATTTGTTGATTAAACAAGCTTTATTTATTAAAATATGCAAACATGTTTACACATTAAAAATATGAAATAAACATTTTTATATATCTTTTTTTTTTTAATTCAAACGCATAATGATGATGGTACTAAGTAATCGTACACAATTGTACAAAGTTCACTTCTGTAGCAGAGCAAGTGCATTTCCAGCTGTAAAAAGTGCAGTTGAGAAGAAACCTCTTACATATTCAGAGCAGCAGGTACACTAGAATACAGAGGTTGCATTTGAGAAATGCGTGGCATGGAAAAATAACTACAGAGTATTTGAAGATGTGAAAATACAACAGTCTACATCAATAAAACAGTGCAATAATATAGACACACAAGGGATTGTTAACAAGTTATAAGTCAGTTTTGATACACGTATCATGAGTATGTGCAGACATAAAAGTAAATTAAACACAGTACAATAAATTAGGGTCCTCCATTGTACTTGTCAGTATGTGCAGACATGAAAGTACAACTTGTACGTTGTTTATATCAGTTAAACACAGTACAATAAATTAGACCACATAAGGGTTTGTGAACAAGTTAGAAGTCAGTTTTGAAATGCGTGACATGAAAAAAAACAAAAAAGAAAAAAAAAAGTAAGTGCAGACATGAAAATACAACTTGTATGCAGTGTATATCAGTAAAACATAGTGCAATAAAATAGACCACACAAGGGTTTGTAAACAAGTTATGTCAGTTTTGTTGTGGATTAGGATTAGCGTGAGTGCCTGATTTGTGTTCACATTTTGACAAGTACATGAGTTGCATAGTGTGACATTTAGTATACTGTAACTCAGTGTTTGTGGCTTCATAGATGGCAGTTGTGCACTTGATCCCAAAATGAGTGAGTCCAGTGCAGAACCACAGATACAGACACAGATAGACTTTAGTGCCACACATCAGCGCTGGTGGTATTCTTACAGCAAAGTCCAAAGGAGAAAAGAAGAAATTATTTACAAAAAAAAGGGGGTGGGGTGGGTGGGAGTATATACATATGTACATGCATAGGCCTAAGATGGAGTAGGTGGGAGGGTTGTAGGGAGGACAAGTCTGGGCCTGGAGTGGACTGGACTGTAGAACCAGGAAGAGGTGGATTAGCTGGGATGGAATGTGGTGGGCAGTGACTACAGGGTTTCTCTCTCTCCATATAGTGTTTTGTTTTGTTTTTTTTGTTTTGTTTTCTCTCTCTTTTTCTCTTAGGGGTAGCGAAGAAGGCCAGCATGTTGGGCAGCGCCCCCCTGACAGACGACGGAGGTGGAGGTGGGTGGAACTCCATCTGCTCCTTCAAGAGCCTCCTCTCCACGGTCCCCCCCTCTCACGCTCTTGTAGCGGGAGGCCCTCGTGAAGAGGCCGTGCATCTCGCTGCCCTTCAGCCACCCGATGTTGGGAGTGGCAGTGCCCGGTGCTTGGGCAGAGGCAGGGGGCTGCTCCCAAAACTTCTGCCAGTCCTCCAGCAAAACCGCACCAGGCTCTGAGGCAGCAGAGCTCTCCTCCAGGGATGGGGGTCTGGGCCGGCCCTCAGTGTCCTGACTCCCAGCTGGAGTGAGCTCCCCCCAGGTGGTGAGCTGGGTGCACACCGCAGCCTCAGACTCCTCCAGGATGTTCTCTGACAAAGAGATTGAATAAAAAAAATAAGTTGGAACGGCACTGCTAAATACACGCTACACTAATGAATTTGACGTGGCTCTAGCACACAGCGGTAACAGCTCCAGAGCAGAACACTACAGTCTTTTCTTGTTCATTTCAATGTAAACCATATTACCTGTGGCAGCCAACAGCTCTGCATCGCTGGCATAGTTGGGATCCTGCTCAAACTGGGAGACCGCAGACTCTGCCCGTTGAGCTTTTGACTGCTGTAACTGCAGAAAATAAACAAACCATTGTAGACAAATGACATGTCAAATTAAATTGATCTCCTGCAGAAAGTGCTGTATGTTTGCTTGCTCCGTGCAAAGCCACCTCATTGAACATTAAAGGGCTATGTATACCTTGATGGTGCCTCCCATCTCACAGTCTATGAGATTAACATAGGATTAAAGGTAGGAGGTAGGATTAAATAAATTTATACTTCTTCCTACTCCTTTTCGATAATGCAAAATTCAGACTTGTATGTGCCTGAAGATGGATTCTGTCCATTTAAATGTTATTTTGTTTATGTCTTAATTTCCTTTATTATTTTTATTTTCTTTACATGTTCAAAATAAAAAAAATAAATAAATAAAAAATAACATGACTTAAATCTGCACTTTTTGGTGAAATCTTTTCTTTTTATCTTAATCTGAATACAATGTGTGTTGTGATATACTTGTTTTCATCTGTTGTTTTTTTTTTTGTGACCGAGTGAATGACAAGTTGATTGTGTTTGTAGATTAGGCCTATAGATAGAGTACTAAAAAAGATACAATATGAATAACATTATGGACAACTCAGATATTTGAACTCACGACCAATACGCCTACAAAACTTAAAATAAACCGCTTCAGTGTTATTTTGTTGAAAATTAATATCATATAATTAATATTACCATATAATATACTAAATATAGGAAGCATCATATAATACAATAAATATAAGAAATATCATATAACCAATAATATATAAAATTGAGACTTGTTTTTAAAACTCTGGTGCTTATTACTGTGCAACTGCTCACTGACTGCTGAGTGCATCTCACCTCTAGTCTTCTGTCCAGGTGCAGGTGACAGCAGGGAACTCTCTGGCGTACTCCAGCATGCGCTGCTTCTGCCGCTGCAGGACCTCCTTCTGCTTCTGCCACTGCAGGACCTGGTCCTGCTTCTGCCACTGCAGGACCTGGTTCTGCTTCTGCCACTGCAGGACCTGGTTCTGCTTCTGCCACTGCAGGACCTGGTTCTGCTCCCCTTTCTGGCAGAAATCGAAGAGCAGCTAGACCAGCCAGCCCACGTTGTTCTCCAGGAGCCACTGCAGCATCTGCCCGCCGTACTTCCCGAACGTGAGCACCAGCCGGCCTCGCCACACCTCCCCCCCGGCCCTCTTGGACGCCGCCTCGGCCCGCTTGGGGTCCAGCCAGACAGGGTCCGGGACGGCACAGGGGGCCCCTGCCACAGCCTTGGCTGCATCTGAGCTCTGCAGAGATCAAATAAAACTGCCTTTTATTAATGCAAGAAGACAACTTGCCAATTTCAGTTATCTCTTTCCACACACATATTTATTCACATTCTATTACTGATATAATTATTTCTACTATGTTTCATTTACCTAGATGGAACAGATAAGATTTCATTTGTCACTGATAAGATTCAATTTGTATTCTGAACATGGTGTTGGCCTATGTATTAAATCACTTTCACATGTATAATACATTATAGAAAAAATTACGTTATCTGACAAATTGGTGAAGATATGGTTAATCCAAAAAGCACAGTTTATTGAGATATAATGTAGAAGATGTTAGAAATGGAATCCATCCTTGTGCTTTCCATCTTTTTCAGTAACACAGGAAAACCTTTTGGTGAAATCACTTTAATCTAAATCAATATTGTTATGTATGTATATGTGTTTTTGTTTGTTTTGTTTTTGTTCTTTTTAGTTTTTATTGATATCTGGTATTAATATCCGGTAGGAAAAGTTGAAAATGGGTATTATTATATTAGTGTATATAGGAAAAAGGATGTGTGATATTGTTACACTACTCTTATTATTGTTGTTGTTGTTGCTATTATTATTATTAACAATATTCATACTAAATAATAATTGCTACATAATGATCATAAGGAAAAGAAATATGGGGTAGGAGTACATAAGTTTTTACTTCTTCCTACTCCTTTTTAAGCATGTATAATTTCATTTCATTTGTTTTATTTACATTCATATTATTCTTATTATTCTTATTTATTTACTATTACTATTGTTATTTATGTATTTATGTTGTTGTGTGTTTGCTTATCAACCATTTCTGTACCAGTACTTATATTTTGTTGGTTGATTTTTTGTTTTGATTTCACTGTCTACATGCTTGAAATAAAGATTTAATTCATTCATTCATATTCAATAGCCCACAGTATGTATAGATTTAATACACTGCAGTATAAGCTGAAGAAGTCATACATTTTTCTACTATAGGCAAAAAAAAAAACCCACAGGTGTAACTACAATAAAATTCATTTGAAAGTTTTCTCTGAAAGTTTATTTGATGCACACACATAGTACAGCTTTTATAAAGGCTACTTGTACAGAAAGCCAGTAGCCTGCTTTGAAAAAAAGTGGTCTTACCATTCTTTCTCTATAGTTTTCATCTGTTTCTCTGTACAACAGAAAATATCAGAATATTAGTCACAATGTAAGCTCAAGGAGATAAACAACATAAAGTACACCGCAAGCCCCCTCTGGGGGGGGGGGGGGGGGGGGGGTACGTAAACACCGAATCAGCGGACACGTTACCTAGCATTAACACGGACGAGTTGTCAGTACGTTGTCATTACACACTAAATACCCAAATCATTCGTTTGACAGCATTAGTGTTGTCAGGTACTACATTTTTCTGAGGGAGATATGAGCTGTTAAGTCAACTTTTGGATCATCGGTCGGACAATTCAGCCGGCTAGCATGCTAACAAGATACGAACAGCAGGTAAGCTGTCATGACACATAAAAAAACCGAATCATATATTTGTCTATGTCGGTGTTGTCGATTACTAATTTTCAATGAATCATTTGTCAAAATTATGATAAATGCTATAAGGAAAAGTGAGAGTAGGAATAACCCTTACCTCAGCGACCGCTGGAAATGAATAAATCCAGTTCTCGCTCAATGATTGGTGGGTTGAGCGCTAAACTGGTCCGTGCTCAACTGCGCTCAGCAGCGCTCAACCATTGGTCGGTTGAGCGTCGGATAGGGACTTGGAAGAGGATTCACCTGGGAACACCAGGTGCTGTAAGCTTTTACCCTCTTCTGTGGGCCCAGCACAGGGCGCTGCTGCTTCACCCTTTGACGGGAGAAAACGACACATTGATTCACTCCAAAACTCAGGGAGTGCCATGGAGACGGGGACCAAAAGTCTGGATGCATGGAAAGGAAAGACAGGAGAAGGAAAGGATGGTGCTGTTGTGGCTTCAGCCATTTTCCCCCTTTCCAGCCAAAAACAGTCAAGAAAAACCCCCACTGGACGGCCGCAAAGGTCTTTACTGTTTCTGTTAAGCCCGTTCAAAATGCCAATAGGTTTCCTTTGTCCACTCTGAATGAATCCAAAGAAAGGAGAGGTTTAGAGAGTGCCAACTAAAACAAAATGTTCCCGTAAAGAAATGTTCTTTTTCAAAGACCAATCAAAGTGAAAAGTTAGAATTTTCTCCTCTTCGCAAAGACTCTGAGGCTTTGGCGTCTGTGGCCATCACAGCTTTGGTTTTACGGGAATGAACTGATTTGGATTCTTCTCTTGTTGATAAACTGCTGGTTGGTGAAGCGGCAGCAGCAGCACCCTCTGCTGGTCACCCAGAAAAGTGTAAAAGCTTACAGCACCTGGTATTCCCAGGCGGTCTCCCATCCAAGTACTGACCAGGCCCGACCCTGCTTGGCTTCCGAGATCAGACGAGATCGGGCGCGTTCAGGGTGGTATGGCCGTAAGCGAGAGAATCTCTCCGTCTCTCCCGTTTTCTACATTCACTACCGCCCCATGTGAGCGGACGAGGTTCCGAAGGAATCTCAAACACTTGAAGGTCTGACGCCCCACACGCTGACTGCACCAAACACAGAGGCTTGCAACATTACGGCAGTGGCGGGCTGTCAGGGCCCGCAAGGCCTTCTCTGTCGGCCTCAAAAAATACCTCAATCACAGACTGATGCTCATTACATTTTGTCCATGAACACTTATTCCATAATTCCAAATGGTCAGTCCGCTTCCTTCCGTAGCTTCAATCCAAAATTGACTCCATCTACAGTAGCCTCCGTACCTGCGCCCCCTGCGCCATCACCCCCCCCGTGCACCCCCTCCACCCCCACTGCTCAGCCATTATCTCAGTTCACTCCCATCTCTCCCGCTCAAGTTTCCCAGTTGATGACCGACATGAAGATACCCACCTGCACCCTGGACCCCATCCCATCCAAGCTACTTAAGACCTGCCTTCCTGTCCTTTCCCCACTCATCGCTTCCATTATCACATCCTCCCTCTGCTCCGGATCAGTCCCTGACATCCTGACACTAGCCGCCATCACTCCCATTCTTAAGAAACCTGGACTCCACCCTGACATTCCTTCCAACTTTCGCCCCATCTCCAGCCTTCCCCTGCTCTCTAAAATACTCCAGCGTGCCGCGGCTTTTCAGCTCCAAACCCACCTCACCTCCATTAACCTCTCTGAAACATTTCAGTCTGCTTTTCGCTCCAAACACAGTGCTGAAACAGCCCTCCTTAAAATGTCAAACCACCACCTCCTCCTCCTCTCCGCCGACTCTGGCCGTATAGCCATCCTTATCCTCCCAGACCTCACCGCTGCCTTCCACACCATCCGCCACTCAAAGGTCTTTACTGTTTCTGTTAAGCCCTTTCAAAATGCCAATAGGTTTCCTTTGTCCACTCTGAATGAATCCAAAGAAAGGAGAGGTTTAGAGAGTGCCAACTAAAACAAAATGTTCCCGTAAAGACATGTTCTTTTTCAAAGACCAATCAAGGTGAAAAGTTAGAATTTTCTCCTCTTCGCAAAGACTCTGAGGCTTTGGCGTCTGTGGCCATCACAGCTTTGGTTTTTCGGGAATGAACTGATTTGGATTCTTCTCTTGTTGATAAACTGCTGGTTGGTGAAGCGGCAGCAGCAGCACCCTCTGCTGGTCACCCAGAAAAGTGTAAAAGCTTACAGCACCTGGTATTCCCAGGCGGTCTCCCATCCAAGTACTGACCAGGCCCGACCCTGCTTGGCTTCCGAGATCAGACGAGATCGGGCATGTTCAGGGTGGTATGGCCGTAAGCGAGAGAATCTCTCCGTCTCTCCCGTTTTCTACATTCACTACCGCCCCATGTGAGCGGACGAGGTTCCGAAGGAATCTCAAACACTTGAAGGTCTGACGCCCCACACGCTGACTGCACCAAACACAGAGGCTTGCAACATTACGGCAGTGGCGGGCTGTCAGGGCCCGCAAGGCCTTCTCTGTCGGCCTCAAAAAATACCTCAATCACAGACTGATGCTCATTACATTTTGTCCATGAACACTTATTCCATAATTCCAAATGGTCAGTCCGCTTCCTTCCGTAGCTTCAATCCAAAATTGACTCCATCTACAGTAGCCTCCGTACCTGCGCCCCCTGCGCCATCCCCCCCCCGTGCTCCCCCCGTGCACCCCCTCCACCCCCACTGCTCCGCCATTATCTCAGTTCACTCCCATCTCTCCCGCTCAAGTTTCCCAGTTGATGACCGACATGAAGATACCCACCTGCACCCTGGACCCCATCCCATCCAAGCTACTTAAGACCTGCCTTCCTGTCCTTTCCCCACTCATCGCTTCCATTATCAACTCCTCCCTCTGCTCCGGATCAGTCCCTGACATCCTGACACTAGCCGCCATCACTCCCATTCTTAAGAAACCTGGACTCCACCCTGACATTCCTTCCAACTTTCGCCCCATCTCCAGCCTTCCCCTGCTCTCTAAAATACTCCAGCGTGCCGCGGCTTTTCAGCTCCAAACCCACCTCACCTCCATTAACCTCTCTGAAACATTTCAGTCCGCTTTTCGCTCCAAACACAGTACTGAAACAGCCCTCCTCAAAATGTCAAACCACCACCTCCTCCTCCTCTCCGCCGACTCTGGCCGTATAGCCATCCTTATCCTCCCAGACCTCACCGCTGCCTTCCACACCATCCGCCACTCAAAGGTCTTTACTGTTTCTGTTAAGCCCTTTCAAAATGCCAATAGGTTTCCTTTGTCCACTCTGAATGAATCCAAAGAAAGGAGAGGTTTAGAGAGTGCCAACTAAAACAAAATGTTCCCGTAAAGACATGTTCTTTTTCAAAGACCAATCAAGGTGAAAAGTTAGAATTTTCTCCTCTTCGCAAAGACTCTGAGGCTTTGGCGTCTGTGGCCATCACAGCTTTGGTTTTTCGGGAATGAACTGATTTGGATTCTTCTCTTGTTGATAAACTGCTGGTTGGTGAAGCGGCAGCAGCAGCACCCTCTGCTGGTCACCCAGAAAAGTGTAAAAGCTTACAGCACCTGGTATTCCCAGGCGGTCTCCCATCCAAGTACTGACCAGGCCCGACCCTGCTTGGCTTCCGAGATCAGACGAGATCGGGCATGTTCAGGGTGGTATGGCCGTAAGCGAGAGAATCTCTCCGTCTCTCCCGTTTTCTACACTCACTACCGCCCCATGTGAGCGGACGAGGTTCCGAAGGAATCTCAAACACTTGAAGGTCTGACGCCCCACACGCTGACTGCACCAAACACAGAGGCTTGCAACATTACGGCAGTGGCGGGCTGTCAGGGCCCGCAAGGCCTTCTCTGTCGGCCTCAAAAAATACCTCAATCACAGACTGATGCTCATTACATTTTGTCCATGAACACTTATTCCATAATTCCAAATGGTCAGTCCGCTTCCTTTCGTAGCTTCAATCCAAAATTGACTCCATCTACAGTAGCCTCCGTACCTGCGCCCCCTGCGCCATCCCCCCCCCGTGCTCCCCCCGTGCACCCCCTCCACCCCCACTGCTCAGCCATTATCTCAGTTCACTCCCATCTCTCCCGCTCAAGTTTCCCAGTTGATGACCGACATGAAGATACCCACCTGCACCCTGGACCCCATCCCATCCAAGCTACTTAAGACCTGCCTTCCTGTCCTTTCCCCACTCATCGCTTCCATTATCAACTCCTCCCTCTGCTCCGGATCAGTCCCTGACATCCTGACACTAGCCGCCATCACTCCCATTCTTAAGAAACCTGGACTCCACCCTGACATTCCTTCCAACTTTCGCCCCATCTCCAGCCTTCCCCTGCTCTCTAAAATACTCCAGCGTGCCGCGGCTTTTCAGCTCCAAACTCACCTCACCTCCATTAACCTCTCTGAAACATTTCAGTCCGCTTTTCGCTCCAAACACAGTACTGAAACAGCCCTCCTCAAAATGTCAAACCACCACCTCCTCCTCCTCTCCGCCGACTCTGGCCGTATAGCCATCCTTATCCTCCCAGACCTCACCGCTGCCTTCCACACCATCCGCCACTCAAAGGTCTTTACTGTTTCTGTTAAGCCCTTTCAAAATGCCAATAGGTTTCCTTTGTCCACTCTGAATGAATCCAAAGAAAGGAGAGGTTTAGAGAGTGCCAACTAAAACAAAATGTTCCCGTAAAGACATGTTCTTTTTCAAAGACCAATCAAGGTGAAAAGTTAGAATTTTCTCCTCTTCGCAAAGACTCTGAGGCTTTGGCGTCTGTGGCCATCACAGCTTTGGTTTTTCGGGAATGAACTGATTTGGATTCTTCTCTTGTTGATAAACTGCTGGTTGGTGAAGCGGCAGCAGCAGCACCCTCTGCTGGTCACCCAGAAAAGTGTAAAAGCTTACAGCACCTGGTATTCCCAGGCGGTCTCCCATCCAAGTACTGACCAGGCCCGACCCTGCTTGGCTTCCGAGATCAGACGAGATCGGGCATGTTCAGGGTGGTATGGCCGTAAGCGAGAGAATCTCTCCGTCTCTCCCGTTTTCTACATTCACTACCGCCCCATGTGAGCGGACGAGGTTCCGAAGGAATCTCAAACACTTGAAGGTCTGACGCCCCACACGCTGACTGCACCAAACACAGAGGCTTGCAACATTACGGCAGTGGCGGGCTGTCAGGGCCCGCAAGGCCTTCTCTGTCGGCCTCAAAAAATACCTCAATCACAGACTGATGCTCATTACATTTTGTCCATGAACACTTATTCCATAATTCCAAATGGTCAGTCCGCTTCCTTCCGTAGCTTCAATCCAAAATTGACTCCATCTACAGTAGCCTCCGTACCTGCGCCCCCTGCGCCATCCCCCCCCCGTGCTCCCCCCGTGCACCCCCTCCACCCCCACTGCTCAGCCATTATCTCAGTTCACTCCCATCTCTCCCGCTCAAGTTTCCCAGTTGATGACCGACATGAAGATACCCACCTGCACCCTGGACCCCATCCCATCCAAGCTACTTAAGACCTGCCTTCCTGTCCTTTCCCCACTCATCGCTTCCATTATCAACTCCTCCCTCTGCTCCGGATCAGTCCCTGACATCCTGACACTAGCCGCCATCACTCCCATTCTTAAGAAACCTGGACTCCACCCTGACATTCCTTCCAACTTTCGCCCCATCTCCAGCCTTCCCCTGTTCTCTAAAATACTCCAGCGTGCCGCGGCTTTTCAGCTCCAAACTCACCTCACCTCCATTAACCTCTCTGAAACATTTCAGTCCGCTTTTCGCTCCAAACACAGTACTGAAACAGCCCTCCTCAAAATGTCAAACCACCACCTCCTCCTCCTCTCCGCCGACTCTGGCCGTATAGCCATCCTTATCCTCCCAGACCTCACCGCTGCCTTCCACACCATCCGCCACTCAAAGGTCTTTACTGTTTCTGTTAAGCCCTTTCAAAATGCCAATAGGTTTCCTTTGTCCACTCTGAATGAATCCAAAGAAAGGAGAGGTTTAGAGAGTGCCAACTAAAACAAAATGTTCCCGTAAAGACATGTTCTTTTTCAAAGACCAATCAAGGTGAAAAGTTAGAATTTTCTCCTCTTCGCAAAGACTCTGAGGCTTTGGCGTCTGTGGCCATCACAGCTTTGGTTTTTCGGGAATGAACTGATTTGGATTCTTCTCTTGTTGATAAACTGCTGGTTGGTGAAGCGGCAGCAGCAGCACCCTCTGCTGGTCACCCAGAAAAGTGTAAAAGCTTACAGCACCTGGTATTCCCAGGCGGTCTCCCATCCAAGTACTGACCAGGCCCGACCCTGCTTGGCTTCCGAGATCAGACGAGATCGGGCATGTTCAGGGTGGTATGGCCGTAAGCGAGAGAATCTCTCCGTCTCTCCCATTTTCTACATTCACTACCGCCCCATGTGAGCGGACGAGGTTCCGAAGGAATCTCAAACACTTGAAGGTCTGACGCCCCACACGCTGACTGCACCAAACACAGAGGCTTGCAACATTACGGCAGTGGCGGGCTGTCAGGGCCCGCAAGGCCTTCTCTGTCGGCCTCAAAAAATACCTCAATCACAGACTGATGCTCATTACATTTTGTCCATGAACACTTATTCCATAATTCCAAATGGTCAGTCCGCTTCCTTTCGTAGCTTCAATCCAAAATTGACTCCATCTACAGTAGCCTCCGTACCTGCGCCCCCTGCGCCATCCCCCCCCCGTGCTCCCCCCGTGCACCCCCTCCACCCCCACTGCTCAGCCATTATCTCAGTTCACTCCCATCTCTCCCGCTCAAGTTTCCCAGTTGATGACCGACATGAAGATACCCACCTGCACCTTGCGCCAGGCATTGGCTGAGATGACACTTCTCTGCGACATTACCCTCGCAACGGCATGGAGACAACTTTGACTGACAGCGGCACGTTCTGTTTACAAATACTGCGCTAAGTGGATCATCCGCTCATTCATCAAAGCGATTAGAGAACCAGCATATTGTACAGAGTGAAATAAATAGCATCAGGGATAGAATAATGCAAAAAGGACAAACTATAACAGCATCAGCTAAAGTCAAAGTCAAAAGTTAATAGATTATCGTAAAGACGAGGTACATACCAGAGAATTCATCAGAAGTAATTTCTATCCAGGGAAATTCTTTCTTCCATGCAGGATCAAAGCCTGTTTTCTGTTTCTTCTTATCCCTCTGCCTTCCATCTGTCTTGGCCGTTTCTGGGGCACCATCTTCGACAATGACTGTGGCAGACTCACCATTGTCAGGGCCATCGGCGTGAATATCCCGTGACTGTTTTTTCGACGCTGGCTCAAAAAACGATGCGATATTACCCTTGCATTTGGCATTGCTCCCGCACTTCGACACAGACATGATCATAGAAAAATATTCACTTGCACGAAATTAGGGATAATCGGAGCGGCACTCACACTACACGCACACACAGGCTAAATTTTACATATAATTTTCCACAAGTGATCGCTTGAGATAAATTGACTGACGTCTCATTGTATGCCAATGAGTGTAAGGCAAGTGATTTTGCCGGGCGGGTGTCAGACAATACCAAGGCACACAAAGGGGTGTTGATTATATTGTTCTCATTTCCTGTCTGCAGCGCTTTGCACCAAGACAAAGGAATAGATTTTTTCAAATTCAAATCTTGTTATCATTACGCTGGACGATCACACACACACACAAAAAACACCACTACACTGGTTGAAAGACAGCATAGCAGGTCAAATCTCAGCGACGGGGGGGCCCCAACGTTCAATGACGCTAGCGAGAACCTTGTTTTCCTAAATAATATTGCAAGTTAATGAGATCATTATTGATGCTTTTTTCTGAGTGTCGCAGCTGTAGCTGCAGTAGAAGGAGGCTTGTGCACCCCGGGTTTGTTTATTCAGTAAAGGCATTTATTGTGGCTACAGGAGTTATCTATCTGCGACGCAATGGCTCCTTATACTACATTTCTGCATAAAAGATGTTTTTATAACCATAAAATAGTTATTGAGGGGTGGATTGATTCAGACAGAGCACTACTGAAGGCCTAGGAGTGAAATGCATGGTCCACCACTGGTTAAAGGCAGTGTTGGGCAAATTACTTTTACAAAGTAATTAGTTATAGTTACTACTTACTTTCCCAAAAAATTAAGTGAATTAGTAATGGAATTACTCCTTCATAAATGTAATTAGTTACCAGGGAAAGTAATTATTGCATTACTTTTTTGAAAAACCTTCAAATATGTAAAAGGAAACTGATTTTTGAGCTTCTTTCACAGGCCAGTTTCATAAAGTAGAACAGCAGACAGGTACTTCATACCATGACTGTGGTGAGGATGGGGTCCACCAGGGCCCGGCTGGGGTCCACCAGGGCCCAGATTTTCCACCACATAAGAGCATATCTGCATTTACAGGAAGAAGACGCTCCTCCAGTTAATTCCTCATCTCCTTTTTTTAGTCGTTATTATCTCCTCCCTGATCCAGCGGTAACCGTCTCCAGTCCAGTCAGTCGGACTCTCACTCATAACTCCTCCCCTAAATTAGCTGCGCACGTAGCTGCGTTCAAGTGAATGGGGTGTGCTGCGGACAACTCAAACTCAGACATGTCATTAGTCGTTCACGTGAAGGCAGTGTGGACAACTCAAGCTCATGGACACACAGGTGAAGCGTGAAGGCAGTGTGGACAATTTGAATATAAGAACAAAACAAACATACGGTGAACATCCGTAAACGTACGGCTCGCAACAAATCGGTTCTTATCGTTCACTGAAAAGAGCCGTTCAAAAGACTCGACTCGTCCGCGAACGTCACACATCTCGCCACACCTGAGCGAGCAAGGACGGATAACAGATAGATAAATATCAGCACATGGTAACGCGCCACATTTCACTGCCGGTAACAGTAGCGGCATTGTAACGTTTCAAATAGTAATTCATTAAATTACCCGTTACTGGAAAATAATAACGGCATTAGAAACGCTACTATTTTCAATGCTGTTATTCCCAACGCTGGTTTAAGGTTATTCACAGAGTCTTAACCGTTGAAAGAGCTGCCAAGGTGAAAAGTTTTTCAGAGCAGAGAGAGGATTTTTAAGACAATGATGAAGTTTGCGTAAATATGCTGATGATGTTGCCTTGGCCAGTCTCTTACAGGAAGGAGACAGTGCCTGTAAACATCAGTATTTTACACATGTAGCACCTCTGCAGAGATAAAACACCCACATCACTGATCACAGGGCAGTGTGATGGACGCAGTCACACATAGTAACATCTCTGCAAACACACTATCACCTTACTAGTTTTCATATCTCTTTATGTCTACGAGTTTGGTTAGCAGCACATGGTCTTTAGTTGCAGTCAGTCATTTAAGATACACAGTTTAGTTAATTTTGTATTTGTTTACTTAATCGTACACTTTTGTATAGGTGCACAAATTTTAACAGTGTGGGATGACCATTAAATTATTTATGCTTTTGTAACGGGCACCGGGCTACAGCACCCGCTAACAGCTACAAGTATCCTGAAATACAGGAAAAGAAGGCTGAGACAGGCAGGCGTAGCTTGCTTCTGCTAAGTCTTCCGCATTTAATTCAATAACATTCTTTTACTGAACAATGTGAGCATTGTCTGTCTCACATTTTAAACCAGTTCACATGTCACTGTATTTTAATTGTCCCTTAGACATATTTTCATGTTCATAAAACAAATATAAAACCCACATATCGGTTTCAGTCGCAAACACATTTCGACTCTGTAGCACACAGGTGTCAAACATGCGTCCCGGGGGCCAAATCCGTCCCGCCAAAGGGTCCAGTCCAGCCCGCAGGAAGAATTTGTGAAAGGCAAAAATTACACTTAAGATATTAACAATCAATGGTATCAAAATCATTTTAATTCACCTTCCACATACAGTCCAATTAGATTTCAACTGGGTCAGACCAGTAAAATATTATCACAATAACCTATAAATTGTGACAACCTCAAATTTTCTCTTTGTTAATTTTTTGGTGTAAAAAAAGTAGAATTACATGAAAATGTTTAAATTACCAAGCTACACTTTTATTAAAAATAAAAAAAATAAAAAATACAAAATGTGAATAACCTGAAGAAATATGAACAAATGGAAATGTCTTAAGAAAAGTAAATGCAATTTTACCAATATTCTGCCTGTTACTAAATGTTTTGTGTGATTGTAATGCAATTTGTAAATGATAAACTGATAAAACAAGGTAGAATACTGTTAAAATTCCACTTGTTTCTCTTAAGACAATTTAAGTTGTTCATGTTATTCAGATTTTTAAAGAAACTTTGTAGATGTAAACCTGATCATAATATAATTTTACTTTTTCACTTATTATGTTACTAGTCTGGCCCACTGGAGATCAAACTGGGCTGAATGTGGCCCCTGAATTTAAATGAGTTTGACACCCCTGCTGTAGCACATTAACATCTCTACACTCATCTTTTACAATAACCCTGTGGTCATAATACTGCACCTTTAATGCACAGACTCAGTGCTATTCGGTATCCCTCAGACTTGCGCTTCCACAGTTGTCAGTAAATAAACTCTTTATAACCCTTTTAACTTGTACATAAACTCTTAGTACACCTTTTAACTCCATACATTAGATCCACTATTCCTGTATTTAAACTGATTCTACTAGATTTTTAATACAATTCAGACATCACTTTAACCATCAAACCTGACAAAATTAATCAAAGAGCCGAATGAGAAATACTCTTGACTAAAATACTGGGACACATGTGGCCCAAACTAATATACTACAATTAGCTCGATGCTAGCTAGCAAAATAACCGAGTACGGCGCCGCCATCACTAGCAGTGCCTCTGTAAACAAAGGACTCACATTTCCACCGCTGACTTTCAGACTTGCACTTGAACCAAACAGTCTCTAAACATTTACTGAACTTTTACAGCAGTTTCTGTGAAGTTTAAACACAATACTGACCTGAAATACAGGAAAAGAAGGATGAGACAGGCTAACGTGTCCGCCTTCTGCTCAGTCTTCTGCAGTTATGAGGAAAACCGTCGGCACGCGCGCAGTCGTCTATTGTCTCTGTGGAAAACCATAGGATTACACTGCCTCCTACTGTTAGAACCCTGGTACTGCATAGACAAGTTTTTGGGTTCCAAACCCATTTCTTAGACCAAAATCATTTCTGTTGCCAAAAATGTATAAATAAATACAGACATAAAATTCACATTTTTAAGCACATAGAAATAATTTACATTTAAATTCACAAATGTGGGCACACATTAGTGGGCGTCACATTTTGTTATATTAACCCTTGGTTTCTTTGTTTGAGTTATCGTGTGGTGGAGCAGCGTTATATTCAGGTTTTGCACATACGTCACATGATCACGTGGTTTTCTGTTTACGACGCCATATTGGTAGGCAAGCTTTCAGGTTTTTCCTTAGAGCAGGTAAGAAATAGATGCAATCAGTGGCAAAGGAGATCAGTGGTAAACTGGTGTGGTCTGTCTGTTCTCTTTACTTATTGGCTGATGAGAGTTCAACTTTAGTGGCTGTCAAAGCCAGGGGGTGGAGATGATTATAATACAAGAAAACATCGCTTTTTACGCCGTCAAAAATGACACAGAGCGTTTTAAAGAGTCGTAAGACGGCGCTTTTTGCACTGCTCTTAAAACAGTACATGACGCCATAAAAAAACGGCGTTTTTGTGGGAATTTACGCCGCATTTTACGGTGTTTTGGTGGTTTGGACACCGTTTTTTACAGCGTTTAAATGACTGGACGTGTTGTGGGAGTGGCGAATAGTTATAGAGATGGCCTGCCATAGACTGCAGCCATAAAACGCAAAGGCTGGCAACCATCCAGCACCAGCCATGTATGCAGCGACCATTTTATTTAGGGTAAGTGAATGCATTAAAACACAAATTAGTTTATGGCTACATAGATGTTACCAGTATTTAGTTCAATAAACATGTACCATAGGCACCCCACCCCCTACTGTTCTAAGTTTGGGGGTTTTTTTTAGATGTTTGTTCAGATGTTTAGACTTCCTTTATTCTTGTTCCAGGAAAAAGTGACAATCCTATGTCCCCTGATTACGTGCCTTCGTTGTTTTCACACCTGATATACCAGATAGTTGTAAATATCTGGGTAGCTAACTGCTGAGCACTGACAATAGCACAGAGTTTTTCCAAGGTCAAGCTTGGATAAAGTCCAAGTTTGTCAGACTCCAAGTTTGGAGTCTGACTGTTTGAGGCTGTGGACGGGTGTCTTTTATACAGAGAACCAGTTCAAACAGGTGCCATTAATACAGATAATGAGTGGAGGACAGAAGACCTTCTTAAAGAAGAAGTTACAGGTCTGTGAGAGCCAGAAATCTGGTTTGTTTGTTCTTGACCAAATACTTATTTTCCACCATAATTTACAAATAAATTCTTTAAAAATCCTACAATGTGATTTCCTGGATTTTTTTTCTCATTTTGTCTGTCATAGTTGAAGTGTACCTCTGATGAAAATTACAGACCTCTCTCATCTTTCTAAGTAGGAGTGCTTGCAAAATCAGTGGCTGACTAAATACTTTGTTGCACCACTGTAACTGCAGATACTTCGATGTAATAATGAATAAACTGAGTTTGTATACAGATAACATTATATATCCCATTATTGTGTATTTTTGTTGATGAATGTCTAGATTTTTTTGAGTCATTTTTTGATTTTATTCATAATTTTTGTACCAGATCAGAGGAGAAAGACCCCAGGAACAGGACCAGTCCAGATGCAGACCAGACACAGATCAGGACCTGATGACATGAGCCATGTGTTCAGTTCAGGCCATGTGTTCAGCTGGATTTAATATTTTTTAATATTGTCAAAGCTCAAGTACAATGTGATTTATCTTCATCTTTCTTGCTGACCCAGGACAGACCGGGTCTGCAGCTGTGGAACCCCTGCACTCAGACAGGTGACACATTTAATGGATTCATTTAGAAACTGATGTTCATTTTATTGAGTATCTGTGTCATTTTTGTCTATTTTTGTAGATAATTTTCTCTATATTTTGGCTCATTTGTTCATTTTGTTCATAATTTTTGTTACAGACCAGGGGAGAGACACCACTTCAACAGGACCAGCCCAGATGCAGACCTGGTGTCACAGGTGTCAGGTCCAGTCAGGACCTGACGATAGGGCTGGGGACCCACTACGGGTCCAGGTCATGTGGTCAGTTGGATTTCATATTTTTTTAATAAATTCAGAGTTCAAGTACAATATGTGATTTCTACTTTCTTGTTCTTTTTCTTTTCAGCGCGTGTGACCTGGACTCAGTTAAAGCAGAAGAAGATGGATGGAGGACGAAGGAATGCAGTTGTCTCTAAGTGTAAGTCAGTGTGTTGGTCTTTGCAGATGCATTTTTCTGTGTCTCTGATCAGAAATGTCCAGCACAGGTGAACCTTTTGAACAAACAGTCAAGAGGAACACTTGATGGACCTCCAGGCAGTAATGAAAAATAGTAATGAAAAATGGTAAAAGAGGTGCTCTGTGGTGAAGGGACTGTCAGTGCACAAAAAATGCAAAAACCAAGGCATTCTCTTATCATTTTAAAAGGCCTTTATTAATGATGGCACATGTTAATGGACCTCACTGGGCCCCATGGTGTTTCAGCCCGCTGGCCTTCATCATGTACCATGTGAGCATATTCAAGTATTCCACCAATAGGGCTCTTCCACCTGTCCGAGGAAGTGTGGGAACAGGGTTTCTGCAGGTCATTAAAAAGCATTAAATTTGATGTCCAGAGGGATTAAAACATTAAATATACTTGATGGAAAAAAGCATTGTTATTCATGACTTACATTGATTATTATCTGCTTAGTATCAAGAAGAAAGCTCTTGACATAGGAAGTGCTCTGTGGAAAGTGTTTTAGACTTCAAAAACAAAAAATCTACCAAAAGTCTTTTTCACCAAGAGCAATTAACGTATTCACTTCTTGAACTGTAACTAATCCCAAAGTCTCCTTTTTTTTTTTTTTTTTTTTTTTTTTTTTGTTTTCTGTGCTTTTATTATATTTTTGTGTGTAAATTATGAGATTATTTCTTTAAACTATAAGTGAATCCCCAAAGGAACTTTGTGTTGGTAAATGATTGATAATCAGTTGACCTTCACGGATCACGTTGCCTCTGTCACCCGATCATGCCGTTTCACTCTGTTCAACCTAAGAAAGATCAGGCCATACCTAACCGAACAGGCCACCCAGCTCCTGGTGCAGACTATGGTTATCTCCCGTCTTGACTACTGCAATGCTCTTCTAACGGGCCTCCCAGCTTGTGTTGTCAAACCACTACAGATGGTCCAGAATGCAGCAGCGCGTCTGGTCTTCAATCAGCCTAAAAGGGCACATGTCACCCCCTTACTCATTGAGTTACACTGGCTACCCATAGCTGCCCGCATCAAATTCAAATCTTTAATCCTAGCCTACAAAATTCTCCGTGGGTCTGCTCCTGTCTACTTAGGTGCACTAATAAAAGCTTATGTCGCCCCACGACCACTCCGCTCGTCTGGGGAACGTAGTCTGGTGGTCCCCAGACCTTGTACAAGACAATCCAGGCTCTTTTCATGGGTCGTTCCACGTTGGTGGAACGCTCTACCAAGTGCTACAAGAACAGAGTCATCCCTGCCTATCTTCAAGAAGCTCCTGAAGACCCAGCTCTTCCGAGAGCACCTCCTGTCCTAGCACTTTCAAACATTCCATTTTAAATATTCTAATAAGGTTTTTCCCAGGATTATCACAGATTCTTTCACGATTATCTCTGGACCTGCTGCGGTGGTCCGGCCTCTTCCCTGCCCTCATCATCACCACTCACTTATCCTCAACCGCCTCCATGTGTCTCCCCCTACTCCCCCCTTCTCCCCCTCTCCCCCAGTCCCTATCTCTATCGCTCTCTCTTTTTCCCCTTCTCTACTCTCTCTCTTTAACCCCAACTGGTCAAGGCAGACGTCCATCCTCCAGGAGTCTGGGTCTGCTCGAGGTTTCTGCCTGTTAAAGGGAAGTTTTTCCTCGCCACTGTCACCAGTCACAAGTGTTTGCTCCTGGAGGATTCTGTTGGGTTTCTGTAAATTGACTTAGAGTCTGGTTTTGACCAACTCTATATATAAAATGTCAAGAGATAACTTTCTTGTGATCTGGCGCTATATAAATAAAATTTGATTGATTGAGTGATTTAATTGGTTTTCCCCTGTAAGTCGCTTTGGAAAAAAGCGTCTGCCAAATGCGTAAATGCGTAAACAAATGCAAGTTATGCAAATTTACAGGATTTCAGTTCTGTTGCAACAAGTTGATGGTCATATGAACTATGTTTTCAGCTCAAAAATGTCCAATTTCATCACAATTAATGCTATATTTTCATGTCACAAATGGCCAAGTTATATTTGAACTGAATTTACCTGAAAAACAAATATTGTATTCTTTTAGATTCCCCAGTTTTTCTTACCAGATTCTATCCTACATATCACATGTTTTATTTTTACAGGTTCAGTATGGAGTATGGTGCTGATCCATCCTGCTTATGTTACGCCAATACATACATTAAGAATGTCACACGTCACTTTTTAAATCAACAGTTTTCTAATAATAAGCGTTTTTTATAAAGAAATATCAATTCTATATTGTTATTTACTCTTTAGTATGATGATAAACTATAGAATAAATAATTCTGATCCTAGTTTTTGCACAGGGATCATTAGTGTAAACGGTGACATGGCTGCCGAGCATCAGTATGATGGGATCTGTAACAACCATGTCACATCCGTCCACTGACACATTTAGTGTTTTTGTGTCGGCTGTTATTGTTTTAGATCCACAATACTAACATTTATGAATAAGAGGATATTTAGCAATAGTAAGTATATAAGTTTATTACTAATAAAGTACTGGTACTGAGCAGATCATCATGGGTAATGTCACGTCCGTCCACCAGCAAAAGTTTTCACATACACGTGCTATTCAAAATCCAATATTTCTGAAAATATAGCTTCCACTGTCAAATAATATCAGTAGTCTGTGCACAAATGTATTAGCATTATTTCAACACAGTTCTATGCATTTCTTACAACTTTTTTTTTTTTTTTGGACAAAAATGGCCACTCATTTTAGGCGATATATATGTATATAGGGTTAAATATTTTATTAGATAATGATTTAATAATGAGTTTCATGAAGATGCATTAAATAATGTATCTACACCAAACTCTTCAGTGTATTATATATTGTTGAAAAATACAGTTAGAGTATTTCTGAATGTGCTGTGTGTTTGAAGGTTGTGTCAATGTGACACCTCGCTCTTAGATATGATGATGACTGGAATCCACAGTGTCCCCTTTGTTTTGAAAATATCGGCGGTGTCTATATTCTACAAGATGTCAGTGCTGTCCCCTGACCCTGTAGACTACACAACTGGGCACCAACTGGAAATAGCTCCTGTCCAGATGAACCATCACCCTTATCATCAGACACACTCAGGTAGTAATGTTTCGACACATCACAATGTTGGACGGTCAACAGGTGGGATCATTTTCTGTTCTGTAGAAGAAACTAGAATCCTTAATGTTAGTCAGCTGTTGTACCTGCTGTTGGATGGACTGGACTCCTTGCTTTAAGTAAACTCTTTTGGCTCCAGAATCCAGTGACTTGGTCTCATGTCTCAGAATTTTTCTATCACATCTTTACGAAACATGATGTTAAACCTAATGGACAGCTAACGTAACTGACAAACCTGAAAAATAGGACCAAGGCTCCTGTAGTCCAATGGCATATGTAAAGACATTAATTGGCATTCATTTGACCTTTCAAGGTCACTCAAGGTCAAAGGTCATGACACCAAATGAAAGCCCATATGTGACTTCCTGTCTATTGTCAATAGTAACTAGAAAAGCACTCAGAGAGTGCAGCCCTCCCCCACCCCAATTCACCACCAAAATTTAATTATTTGTTCCTTGTGCCAGTATCAACTATTCATCAAAATCCCTCCATAACTTTTTGAGTTATCCAGCTAACAAACCCTGATGAAAACATAACCTCTGCCGTTCCTTGGCGGAGGTAATTATATCAATATCTTGAACTACTTTAAAGTTATAGCACTTTGAAATGTGTCCCAGTATAAACCAATGGAGATTTTTTAAATTTCAAAAATTCATTAAAAAAAATTTCAAAAATCAGTATTTCCACATTTTTTAAACAAAATTGGTAGACCTTACACCAAAGATGTTCCACAAAAACATCAAGTCATTCTGACACAAGAAGACGATTGTTGAAAAATAGTCTCCGGACGGACACCGACTGATACCAATAGTCCATCAAACCCTTTGGACTAAAAAGCAAAACGTCACAAACAGTTTTCATTTAATTTATTAAGGTGACAATTTTTTTTTTTTTTTTTTTATATTACACATCTTTCATGTACACCAGAAATTAAACAGGGAAAAGAAAATATAGTGTTACCATAAACCTCTTATTAAAACCTTTCTTTTACAAAAGAAAATTTGTTATTGACACCATTTACAATGTGTTTTCATATACAGGAGAATGACAGTGGTTTAGGAGGAATCTGCAGATCAAAAAGAAGATATTTACATATTTGCTTATTATTATTATTAATTATCATTATTATTATTATTATCATCATGTCCCTGGGATTTTAATACATGATCGACCCAGAAGAAGATCAAAACAATACACTCTGACGCAAAGATGTGAAGAGGCAACTTTACTCAACTTTTCATTGTGGTACATTCGTTAGGTATCAGTTTTACTACTAGTTATGACCCCCCCACCCCTGCGCCCCACCCTCACCACTGAAGTCACATTTAGCCATTGACACGGCTCCAGTATCCTGGAGTATCCAAACCCATCTTGGTCTGGTACAGCAGGGTCGAGAAAAGACCGAGCAGAACCGGAGTCATTCGCCTGAAAATCTCTGAAGTGGTCGGTCTCATCTCCACCGGCATCGAGTCACCAGAAACAATGGAAATAAAGCTACTGAAAGGCTCAAGATAAACACCTTCAATACATATGGACACGGAAAGCCCAGAGTCACCGACAACCGAGGCTCCACGCCACACAGGCAACAACAAAACAAGAGGAATAAAAAAAGAAAAAGTGCTGTGCTTTGTCAGACCAACAACCCCTGAATTCTCCTCAGTAACTAAACCTGTGTTTTCAGTTTGTTGAGTCTGTCCAGTTATTCACAGGTTCACTCCAAAACTAAAAAAAACAAACAAAATAAAAACAGAAACCATTTCCACAAAAAAAAAAAAACCTAAATATATTACTTCTTTACTTGGGTCAGTGTTGTGTAATCTGAGCCAAACCAAGTCAATCTAAACCAGTGTTTTACAGAATAAAGTGTCCGATACGATGTCGGAAAGTACGGAAGCCCATTTCTGCCAAAAAGAGAAATCATGCACAATAAGACAGTTATATGTAATATGATAAAAATGATCACAATATATTTGTGTATCTTGACGCTGATCGTTATTGTAATATGCAGTTTTTCCTTTCATTTCATTTACATTTTCAGCTAAAATGCAAAAATGTATTTTATTTCCGTTGTTTCTTAAACGTCTTTCACTCTGTTTCCATCTTGTGTGTTTTACGTTATTTTGGGTTGTCACAGCTTTCACAAAATGTTCACCTTGTCACATCTTTTAGTTATTTTTCAACTTTATAGCATCTTCTGTGTGGTTTTCATCTTGTCACATATTGTTGAATCCTTACGTTATTTTCATCCTGTTGAGAAAGAAGTTAGACATTCTACATCTACATTTGGAGAATAGGTCAATTCAGATGACTACATCATTAAAATTATGACAAATATGATGTGGAAATGACAGGATGCAAAAGTTCATCTTTTTGACTTATTACTAAGTGTTTTACTCCAAAGGCCCTGATTATTTCTTTTCAAATGAATAAATAAATATAACTGATTATTAAATATCAGTAAGTTATTTATCCGATTTTGGTTTTCTTTGGAGAAAATGGAGCTCTGTAAAGTTTTTTTTTTGTGCACTCTGTATCAGTTCCTGTTTTAGGGGCTTTTAATCAACACTATAGTCAGACTTCTCACTATAAATTGAAGATTATTATTGTAATTATTGTTTGCTGGAGGACATACAAATTGCTCAGTTCATATGTTTGTCTGTGCTCCAGCAGTCACATTTCAAGTATTCTTTATATCAAACCATGACCAAATGATTTGCCATATTCTCTAGTTGACCTCAGTAGTTTTTGCCAACAGTAAGATAAAATACAGCTGAGATATAGGCCAAAGTTCAAAAATGGATATTTTGCCAGAACTTTCGTCAAAATCAATGTATCGAGTTCAAACCAAAGCCAAATTCTGCATTTTTCCATTCTGTATCCGATGGTGAGCATCATGACGTCATAAGGGTCACACCCTTATTAGCGCCTCGGGGTAAATATCAGGGGGTCAGTAAACTCAGCTTTCGGAAACTTCAAATGGCTGTAATCAGAGGTGGCGTTAACTGAAAATATTCCATCACTGACAGATTTTTTTTTTAAATGACGGAATATTCTGAAGGAACATTAAACATTTGAACATTAAATACTCCTAAATATATCTCATTATCATTAAAAAATAAAAATTTGAAATGACGGATAATAATATGTTGTGACAGAATTTTTACGACCCTGTCCGTCAAAATGACGAACAATAAAAATGTCTAGTGCAACCTCTGGCTGTAATATCGCGAATATTCATCTGGCCATACCAAAATTTATAATGCAACATTTTTGTGCAAGTCAAATGCCAAATTTTGCAACTCTTGGTGGCCTGACTTCTGGCTGCTATGGTAATGTATGCAAAATTTGTTTATCGTTAATAACTTACGTTCTATTTATCATAGCGATTTCAAACTAACGCCAAATTATTGGAAATTCAATTCTCTATCCATTAGCTACCTCATTTGTCACATGCGTATAAATAGATTTTGCGTTACTGGCATCTCAAATGACCAGGGCTCAAGCACCTAATTTGCATATTCACAAAACGGCTTCTATCTTGAAGATGGATATCGACCAACTTTGTATTATCGACTTACAGAAGTTGGATATGGTCTTTCATTTGGTAGTAATTTTGTTTACCTTCGATGACTCTGAAAGGTCAAATTCAAGGTCATGATTTTCAAAACACCCAATTTTTGACTGGAACTCCATCAGTTTTGTAGATGGAGAAAAACGACTAGTACAGGTTATAAAGCGTGAAAACATCGGCCAAAGTTCTCTTTCCAAGGCCTCTGGCAAGCGCACTGCACTATGGCAGTTTCATTTGGATGTTCACTCTTCATCCTTGAGTCAAACCTGCTAAAGGCATCAGACCAATACTTCATAGGTAACATGTTCCTTTATGCCACGTTTCCACTGCATGGTACCGGCTCGACTCGACTCGGCTCGGCCTTTTTGCATTTCCATTATGAAAAAGGACCTGGAATCCAGTACCCGGTACTAGTTTTTTTGGTATCACCTCCACCGAGGTTCCAAGCGATACTAAACCGTGACATATAACACTGCAGACCACTGACTGGTCAGACAGTTTTCTCTGTGACCCGCTGTTTTACAAAAAACAGATGCGGAAGTGGACAGTAAATATAGTGATACATTAATCCACATGATAACAGCCCAAAACTACACCATGGTCGGTCGAGTCTTTGGTGGCAGACGTCATTCAGACAAGACAACATGCAACGAGCGAGTTTTCAGCTACTCTCTGAGCAGACGACACGGAAATTATAAGCCACATCACTATGACGTCCAGGTACTGAAAAGTCAGTAGTATCCTGTAATAGAAACGGTCTCCAGGAATACCGAGTTGAGCCGAGTTGAGCTGGTTCCTCGTAGTGGAAACACGGCATTAGGCTCAACGTGAGGACAGACTTTTAATCGCACCTCTATTTTCAGTGGAAGTAAACTCATTTGCTCCACAGACTGAGCTAAAACTACTTTCTTCAGTATAAAACTACACGCTTGAATTCAGATACATGCATTTTCTAAATTTTGGAATCAGAACCTCATTTTAGAAGTCCCCCAAACAAAACAGAAAAAAGAAAAGAAAAAAAACATGATTTGGTTTGACTGGCATTTGGCATTTTTTACTTGTGTTTGGAGAATTTTCTCCTCTGACATTAGGAAACACTGAACACCATCTTTAAATACTTTACAGACCCTTGGATTTCCTCAGGATCCTTGTAGCTACACTTCTCCATATTTGAGTTTTCAAGCAAAGACCACCCCATCAGTTAAAAGCATTAACTCTAATCTGAAGCCGATATTAATCTGAATAATTTAACACATCTCCCAGAATACTGTGAACCAACAGCGCACACACTCCAACCCTATAAAACTAGGGTTGGCTTTAAATTCCAGTGAAGCCTTCTGTGTCTTCTCCCACTATAAATAATGGAGGTTACAACACTTTTCACAATTATTAAAAGATTCACAGATCAAATACTATCCAACCAGGAACACAGAACTGTTTCTCCCTTATACCTTCCACCGTACGTCTCCCAAAAACATGTGAAGCACCTTAGATTGTCTGTTAATGTCAGTGTTAAATGGACGAAGTCAAAGCTTTAATCTCTTCCTGTGTTAAGAAAAGTTCCCACTTAAGTCACGAGAAGTGATCGAAGGAGAGAATAAAGGATATGACAACAAATAATGAACTGGATGAGGCTTAATTCTACTTTGAAAATCTTAGAAAAATAAAGGTAATTAGTTGGCGAGATGTCACCCTGTTTTCAGACAAGCACACCCTCTTAACTTTAATTGAATACTTACATGTTATTTAATGCAGGGCTGGAAACAAACCCACTGCAGTCCCGGAACAGATGTCACGGGGTTTGGGGGGGGGGGGGGGGGGGGTTCAGGATCTCATGCATATTTTGGTGCACATTTAGAGAGTCAGGAGCAGCGTCTGTGTTTTTGGTTTTAAAGATAAACTTCTAATCAGGTAGGATCAGGCACAGAGAGGCCCGATGAGGGTCGGTCGGTCCTGGTTCTTAAACTGCGACTGCACCGGCCTGCGTTTGACCATCCACACACACAGGTTTCAGTACCATATAGGCGCGTGCATGCATGCGCACAAACACACTCAACCCCTTTATTTTCTGAAGAGGCTCCCTGATTTCAACACCACCGATCCCTCTTCCTCCTCCTCTTCCTCACTCCTGGCCGAAGCCTTCCGTCTCCTCGATGGCAAACATAAGCTTCTCCTTCAGCTGCTCGTAACTCTTGTAGGGAGGCAGGTCCAGTCTGTTGAAACTGGAAGAGCAGAGCAGAAAGATGGTGTCAACAGGACAATGGAATTTTCTCACTCTTTTTTTTTTTTTTGGCTTTTAGTGTTAAATGTTAACAAGTGATACCAGGCACAACAAACCCCGCCCCTCGCATGTATTGCAGCTTATGCCGCGTTTCCACTGCGTAGTACGGGCTCGACTCGTCTCAACTCAGCTTGGCCTTTTTGCGTTTCCATTACGAAAAAGGACCTGGAATCTGGTACCCAGTACTAGTATTTTGGTATCACCTCCGCCAAGGTTCCAAGCAATACTAAACTGTGACGTATAACACTGCAGACTGCTGATTGGTCAGATAGTTTTCTCTGTGACCTACTGTTTTACAAAAAATAGGACCAATGGCCCTGTAGCTTACCGGCTAAATTAAAAACTTTGGGAAATGTATCCAGATGCCATTTACTATCACCCAGTTCTGTGTATTTATTCTGTTACAGAAATAGCCCATGTTTTAATCATATTCCAATCAGATCTGTAAAAAATTCCAATTCCAACTTGATATCATTGATACTTACTGATTTATTGGATCAATCCACTTCCTATCTGTTATAATGGGAACATTTTTCAAAGTCGCACCAAATCCAGAATCAGATCCGGATCGAAATAATTTCAAAACCTTGTGTTGACATCATCATACAGAAGCTGTATACCAAGTTTGAAGTCAATCGGAACTGGAGTTTGGGAAAAGAAGATGACTGAAATGTTTTCCCCATAACAGCCCATGTTAAATTTTCCGTAAGTTCCCAGATCCAGAAGAAGATCCTGATCAGCATGTAGACATTATGTTTTGGTCATCTCCCCATCAGGGCTGGACTGTAGAAATTTACACTGGATATCATTTATATTTACTGAGTTATTGCATCGATCCACTTCCTATCTCTTATAATGGGGACATTTTTGAAAGTCGCACCAAATCCAGAATCAGATCCGGATCCAAATAATTTCTCTAACTTTTGTTGACATCATTATAAAGAAGCTGTATACCAAGTTTGAAGTCAATCAGAATTGTAGTTTCGGAGAAGACAATTGAAATTTTTGTAACGGACGACAGACGACGACGATGACGGATGCTGCATGATGACAATAACTTACAGCCTGTCAGCCGGTAAGCTAAAAACAGATGCGGAAGTGGACAGTAAATATAGCGGTACATTAATCCGCATGATAACAACTCAAAACTACACCATGGTCGGTCGAGGAGGTTCAGTCTTTGGTGGCCGACGTAAAAATTCAGATGAGACAACACGCAACGAGCGAGTTTTCAGCAACTCTCTGAGCAGACGACACGGAAATAACGTGCCGCATTGTTATGATGTCCAGGTACTGTAAAGTCAGTAGTATCCTGTAATGGAAACGGTCTCCAGGAATATCGAGCCGAGTCGAGTTGAGCTGGTTCCACATAGTGGAAACGCGGCATTATTTTGTCATGGATCCAGCTGATGTCATCATGTCTATGCATGTGCTGATGTCAGCATATCAGTTGCCTCTATATATGTGCACAGTTTGAAGTAAATTGAAACAAAAGTGATGTTTTAAGAGGCGTTTGAAATTCTGCCCATTATAAGTAAATGGGAGGAAAAAATATTTCAAAAATTCATAAAAAAATTTAATTTTGACCTACTTTTCCCAAAATGCAACCACATCTATTCTGGGTCACTGGCAATCTATAAACCCAATTTGTTATGAATTCAACCAGTAGTTTTGTTGCTACAGATATGTGAAATTTTGCCCATTATAAGTAAATGGGAAAAAAAAAGATTAAAAAAATTCATAAAAAATTTGAACTTTGACCTACTTTTCCCAAAATGTAATCAAATCTATTCTATTACTTCACTGGCAAACTATAAACCAAATTTGGTATGAATTCAACCAATAGTTTTGCTGCTAGAGTGTTAACAAACCAACCCAGTCAAAAACAATACCCCTTGCCTCCCCTTTGGGGGGCGGGGTAAAAATGTGACACAGTGTTTCTCCAAGCCCATGATGTCCTGTCCACAAGCTAAAGACATTAAATGTACCGTCGGAGAAAATACACCAAAAAGCATTTAAATATAGTTTCTTCAATAGTCAAAACAGTTGCACATTCCTTTAAACTTTGTCAAAGACCTCAAGATCAGACTTTATGAGGTAACTTCTATACAGGGTTCCTACAGGTTTCTACCAATTAAATTTAAGACTTTTTAAGACCTTTTTAAGACTACTTAGAACAGAATTTAAAGCCTATTTCACAGTATTTTTCAAGGCCATACTGGCAAAAATTCATGACTCCTAGAATTTAGGAAAATGTATTTATTTACTCCAACCCCTTGATTCCCACTCTTCAGTCATTTCTCATCGGCGGCTGCAAAGTTATCAGTTATTGGTTCCTAATTTCAATATAAATTGTCGGGTTGGAACGGGTGGAACTGAGTCGACTAACGTTACTTTCTTTGCCACTTGGACATTTAACAGACACATTTAAACACAGTACACTAAACAAGGTTATGGCAATATAATTTAAGAGCTACCATATCAAATTTAATACCTTTTAAAGTATTAAATGCAGATTTGGAAATTCAAGACTTTTAAGAGTTTTAAGACTCTGCAGGAACCCTGTCTCTAATAGTACCATTCCTCCCAGTTTTATGTTGTAGCTAGTTTTGTTGTTGCTACCAGAAAAATCTTCCAATAATGGTTTATGGACAAGAAATCCTGAGATGAACTCTTTATCTGGGAAGTCATTTTGTGTCTTCTTTATTATGCACTGATTCTGAATCCCTTGTGTACTGTAACAGGGAAAACCTAGTGTGACTCTTCTAAGAACATAATTGGTATTTTTCATTGACTGATATCTATCTCATTTCTATTTTTCTCTTCTTTCGTTTGTATAAATGCATCTCCAATACATCCATTTGATATTACTGAAATGTAATGGCCATAAGAGTCCATCCGGTTACTGTTTTTCTCTGTATGTACCCTTTTGAAAATTACCAATAACAAATAAATAAATAAAAAACCTTGACAAAGAATTGCTTCATTAAATTATCGTTGCAGCCCTCATTGCACCACCAGTACCAAAGTTCAGTTACTTCTTGGATAATTCATAACTTAGGAGAGGATTTTCCACACTATTAACATGTAGCATTTGTCATCATCAATATAAAACATTTACAAAAAATTAATGCAACTCTGCATGAAAATAACTGTCGTGTGAATTTGTGGTTCCTCAATATGTTACAATAGTCTTTGTTCAGCATAATTTCACTTCTCCCTTCTTTCACTTATTTTAGTCTCAACATTTGTCTAGTTTCGAATCCTGTGGCCTGTCCTTAAGGACACCCCCAAACACTTAAAACTTGAATATCAATCCTAAACAAAGAACAATAAATGAAATCAGATGAGCACTCTATCCTAAGATTATAATTTGGTCATGGAGCTGTATCAGTTCCTAGTTGTTATGGCCAAAAATGTTTTTTGCTAGAACCTTGACGTTTGGCCACCAACATATAATCATATATTAAAAAAAAAAAAAAGAATTAAAAAATTTATATTACATATATATGGACATGAGACTAGTGCATCTAGTCTTTGCTTGTGTTTTCAGGTGAGTTAAGTTTTGTCTAATCACAGGTGTTTTCAAAAGGGTGGGATGGCATAAAACTTCAACTGTACAAAACTCCACTTTGCACTTTGTATATATTACAATATAAATCCACTGTAAAGAATATATACATAAACATATATTTTAATAGACCAGTTCTCTGTACATATCTACCCAGTTATTCATATTTATCTTTAGTTTGGTCCAGTTTCGTAAAGTTAACACATTTAGTTCTGTTTTTTGTGTCCCCTATAACACTGTGCATACATTCATGCATTTTCTTGTTGCATCTGAATAAAAGGGAATGAGAAATAAATATGTATGATCATTTCAACCCTGCAAAAACAACAAAGCTAAACATGTCTTTCTACTTTTGCACAGTACTGTACACTTATATTCAATCTTGATTTGGACTGAGGGGAAGAAGCTGCAGAAGGAACGTCTGGATTTTTTTCCCCCCCGATTTCAGTTCCTGCAGTTTTAGTTTCTAATGTAGCTCAGATAAACCTCATGTTCCTCATCATCAAGTATGGACTGAACAGTCAAACTTAACGGAGAACCTGTAAATATCTTTTGCATCAGACCCATAGAATTTACTCTGGGTAGAACCTCTTCTCCAGCTGATTAAGAATACATAAAGGGAGTCATTTATCACTCACCATGTGTGACTTCTGGGAAGCCAGTTTTCTTTCCCCACCTTTTCAATACAGAACTTCTGGGGCCCGTTGCTTCCTATAAAAGTGAAGAACTACTCAGTAAGAGCTTGATCTTGTTTACATTAACCCTTTCATGCATGAATTATGAGAACCTTACTCAAGATTTTTTTCCTGAGTGTTTTTATTCCTCTTTAGGCATGGAAAAAAACAATGTGATTGATTTTTTTGTTTTTTATTTTTTATGAACCTATTTTTCATGGAGTTGCAAAAATTTCCACTCAGCTGAACACCATGCGTTTAATTTTTGAAGCTCAGAAACATGCATTTACTGACATACTGTGTGAAAACTATGAAATAAAAACATTAACCTCCTGAGACCCAGCAATACATTTTTGTCCTCTGTAGGGGACAAAAGTTTGACAGTTTTACTTGCTGTCCCTTGCAAAAAGCATTCCATTAAAAAAAATAAACAAATAAAAATAATTTTAAAAAATGTATCTGAAAAAACAAACAAACAAAAAAACTGTTGCATTATGCGGTTTCCAATCAAGACAACTGTTTACTGGAAAAAAGTTAAAATTTTAATTTTCCTGGGTCTCAGGAGGTTAATGCTGCTAATCTGTTTTCTCACATTTTAACATACTATAATACTAGTTATTACTCACTCAGATAATATGCAAAAAAAAAAAAAAATTGTTAAAAAAAAAGTTAATTTCAGTGTAACAACAATTAGTAATTGATTTAGATAAAAGAACAGGAAAGTTACAGGAATGTCAGTGTATGGGATGATGCATAAGCGTCCACTGTGTTGGTTGATATGGAACTAAAACAACAAAACCCATGAATATGGAAGAGAAAATCTATAGAATAACTGTCTACTGTAGTGACCACTATGCATGAAAGGGTTAAATGTGTGTGAGTCCTTTTTGGTGGTGTTCTTACCCATGAGGTCAGCGAAGCCTCCTACAGGCAGTCGACATGTGCCGGTGACAAACTGCAGCAGCCTCATCCTCTTCTCATTGTCCATCTCCTTTATGAACTAAACAACAAAGAGTTGGGCCGTTAAACACTAAGAGGTTCCCAGACCATCAAGGTGAACATACACACACTGTGGAGCTACTCAAGCTTGAAATTCTCCTTCTTATGCTAAATAAACCTCATGCTTGGACTTACTTGAACCAAGACATTTCAGTTGTTCAGTGAGGGTGGAGTAGGACATGTTAATTATCTTTAAAACGTATGAACTTTTACAGACAAACTAGATCAAACTTCAATTATTTTTTAATACCGAGCATTCTGATTATGTCTGGAGCAGAGCTGCAGCTATCCATAATTTTTCCAATTGATTAATCTATTGATTATTTTTCATTATTACAGAACCAGCTGAAACAAAAACCACAAAAAGTATACAAGTAAAAGAATATATAAACTAGTGAAAAAGCAAGCATATCTTACCAATAGCCCCAATACCCTGCCTACCCAGGGATTAATTTAGTCTTACATTTGAATCTTTTCAAATCTTTGCAAAAATTTGTAAAAATGCAAAAACTGGAAGAAAGGCACGTGTAATGAACGTGTGTTAAATTTGAAATGTCTAGGGTGAATAGTGTCTGTGAAATTGGTCAGACAAAAATCTCAAACAGAAGGATGGACAGAATTCCTGGTACATTTGGGTGAAGATATAAAAAATATTTATATAGAAATAACAACAACAACAATGACGCTTACACTGTCGGGGCTTGACTGCAAGAGTATCCCCGAAACCCCCCCCAACCATTTGGAAAAAACACACCAGGTCAAAATATGAAATCATGTAAACTCAAGGTAGTGACATGAAGAAAGATCATTGTTAGACAATCGATATGAACTCAGTTTGAGGTACATTGACCTGATAGTGGCAGAATAATGGTCAGAGAACCAACAAAACTCCACCTAGTGAATGAAAATGACCCCATATGAACTCTAGATGGTAGACAGAAAATGGACATTTGTGAGACAATCAACATGAATCAAATGTTATATCCATCAGCATATTATTGCTTGATTTATGTCCAAAAAAGTGATTTTCAACTCAAGCGTCTCCATTTGGATGACTTTTAATAGTCATAGAGAAGCTGAAATCGATAGGGTTCTCCACTAGGGGTCCCCTATGTTGGTTATCAAGGGAGAGGAAATCCAACCAAATCTGTCCTAATTATCGCCTTCACACAAAGGATATAACAACAGTATAAAAGTATAAATAAAAATATCTATAGCAATAAATAATAAAAAACAAGTCAAATGACATCTACAAAGAATATGTGCACTGCAGTTTTCAACACATTTGGATCCAACTTACAAACAACTTAAGATGAACCTACCATACTAACAAACAACATACAAAAAAAATTAAAGAGAAATATTTTTAATGTTCATGTTAAAGCTTAAAAGTTTAAAGGCGTAAGTGATGGTTCCAATGTAGAAAGGTGAACATATGGAGATTTTTTTGTCTTTTTGTCCTTGTCTCTTCTGAGCTATGCTCCATGTTGTTTGTGTTGATCCTGGCGCCCTGAGCGTCCGTGTGAAACAGTGGACGGCCTGATCACAATCAAGGTGTACAAGTAAATTTGCAATCAGTTATTAATCAGTATTGCAAAGATACCCCCAAAACCATTCCCAAAATGTTTCTTTGGTCCTCTTATTACTAGATCTTGCAATCCTCTGAATTTGAAGAAAACTGGATAAAAACTGATAAAATGGCGACCCAATGAGCGTGAAAACGTGCACAATTTTATTGTTATAAGAGAGCAAAATTATTGTACATAATGTTTTGTAACACAACAAATAATTACTACTCAATTCCTGTGTCTTTTTTATTACAAAATACACACATCACATTGCTTTTCATTTATTGCTCATTTTTGTTGAACAGCTGTTTGATTATCAATTCTTATTTTCAGTATTAAGACAATCAACCATTTTGTTCTGAAAACCCTTCTTTTACAGCCCTTTAATTGTAATAACAGAATGGGAACCTGTTATTTCAGTATTATTATGACTAAATATGCACAACTAGACAGATTTTGGTCTGCTCCCTGGCTGCAGAAAATTTGGTAACAATGTGTCAAACGGATGTTTACATTGAACCGCATGTTTTCAATGGCGTGTTGTTCACCAAAATTCATGTAGTGTCCATACACCAATATACTTCCATCAATAATATGGCGTATATGGCTTATAGATATATTGTTATAACTTGTTCACAAATGTTTATTTCCTCCTGTACCAGGAAGACTTAGTTACAGATCTAACACAGATGCGACCATGAGGTAAGCCAGATTTCCATTTCAATCTGGTAGAGTCCGTACACCAAGTAGTGTCCGTACACCATATCAGATATGTGGGTCTAATTTTATTGTTTGTCAATATATGGAATTTTTCAGCACGTATGCTTTGGACACGACATCTATGCAATAAACAATGCATGATTATCCTGAGTGCTGAAACATTTGTATATCTTTGTAGGCATTAAATATGGAGGCAATTAGGCTGGAGTGTCCATATACCCAATAAGTTCTGATTTGACAGGGGTACAAGCCTGCGAAATTTTTACTAGACACCATAATACAAAAATATATTGGACTTTAAAAGAGAAATATCAGACAAATAAAATGGCCTGTCTGATTTTTTGATACAGCATTATTATTTTTTGTCTATATGTGCACCCTTTCTGGTACCCTTGATTGTGATCAGGCCGTGGAACCAAAGTTTAGCAGCAGTGAAGTTTAGGAAACGTAGCTTCAATTCAGAAAAATTGGATTCAAATATTCTTTTAAACTGACCTCAGTCAGTTAATTGACTAATCATTTCAGCTCTACTCTGGAGGAGATCTTAAATACTGGGGCAGATTTTTAATTGAGAAAAACTGAGTTTGTGCCATAATAGAAAATCCATGAGGTCCATGAGGAACTTTCCTATTTGCTTCCAGTAAATGTATTTGTACACCACAATAAGAGGACTGACCTGCCAGAACCAGACGATCTGTTTGCTGCTGCGAGCATAATGTCGGTAAATAGTGTTTCGTTGCCAGTCTCCGAGGTCAATCTCCTGCATACCACACAGCATCACCTGTACCAGCACACACACGATCATCATTGTACTTATCTGTGCTGTTACTATCCAGTCGGCTCATCTTTCTTAAATATATTTATATTCAACACATGCATACTTCGAGTTCTTTGGCATCGAAGTACTGCAAGTACTGCTGAGGCAGGACTTCATTGAACCCTTCAAAGAAAGCCTGAGTCTGCTCCTCTACACCTCGGGACAACCTCCACTCTGCCACCAACCTGACAGTGGAGACAAAACACCAGACATTATATACACAGCTCATTTGTATTCTAGTTTTTGGTACTTCTCAAATATATACTGAATCCCACCGGATGTACTCCTCCTTGTTCTCCTCAGTGACCTGGATGTCTCCTCCTCCAGGTTTCAGCTCATGAGTGGTGATCTCACCCAGGATCTCCTTGTCAACAGAAAAGAACATCTCCAGCCCACACTCCTCGATGTCATTATCCCTAAAGAGCAATGCAATGTTTTTAAGTGAGAGCAAGACATTTTATGAAACACAGAGTTAATGTAAAGCAGACACTGGACCTGTAAACAGCAGTGTCTGCCACCGTTCAGCTCTAAGTACACCTCTATTTAGTCTCATTCTACTTGATGTGCATTTGAGTCCACTTGTGTGTTTGTGAAGCCCCCCCACCTCCCTTAAAGGTGGAGCATGTAGCAATTATGTTCTAAGTAATTATAAAATGGCCTTGACTAGGGATGGGAATCGTTACAAATGTAACGATTCTGATTCCATTATCGATATTGCTTATCAATCCGATTCCTTATCGATTCTCATTGGGTGAGGGAATAAAAAAGTACAAACAGGTGTGTTAGCATTAACTGTGTCTTATATTTCCATCTCTGCACAGAAGATATAACATATACAGTATGTACAAACAATAATAACAAATGACGCTGGGCCGGTTGGGGGGGGGGGGGGGGGTACAGTGAAAGTGAAACTAAAGACTCTTTACTAATTCCTCTATTGCCACATTTCTACTATGTGGAACCGGTTCGACTTGGGTCGGTTTGTCTCCCATTGTTGTGAACCTCATTTCCTTTCCCTTCTTACCTTCAGAAACTTGTATTTGAGGAGTTACGACGTTTGTTGCCCACAGCAGAACCGGCCCGGTGTTCACTCTGCCGCTACATTCACAAGCACCGCTAAGTAGAGTATCAAATACGTGACATTCCTGTAAATGATTCACATGCTGTGGACAAATGTTCGAGGATATTGGAGGGATTCCACCCTTTTGAAGACATGGAAGCTTTGACAGTGTTCCAGTGGACCTGGTGTTGTCTGTCTAGACCGTTTCTGCCTAAACGCCATGTTGGCTACGTTCTGATCAAAACAATGCAGCGTACGTGTGACGTCATCACGCATGCACAACAAAGGCGGAATCGACAAGCAGAATCGTTAAGCAAGCAAGCAAACGATTCCAAGGAATCAAGCTACTGGGAACCAGTTCTCAAAAAGAACCGGATCTTGATTCCCATCCCTAGCCTTGACTGTCACCAGACATTAAGGAATCCTGTTCATTTCAAATACTGATATCACTGACAGTAGTAGTTCAGCCAGAATATGTGCATTTGAAAAGCTCAGTGTCAGCCCCAAAATGATGTTTATGTTGACATTGTGTGTTTTGGTCTGAGGCTCCACCCATCACCTGTCTGCCAATCACAGAGTCAGTAGCCTTTGTTCGGGGGGGGTTCGGTAGTTTGGTGTCTGTGGTTCGGGTGGTGGTGGTGGGGGGGTAGTGATCTGTGCCACTTGTAGTAAAAGTTAAACTTAGGCTCATTTCCCTTTTCCCTATCTCCTGAATCTTCTCAAACTTTCATTTAAGTGGGCAGGACGTTTGTGCTGTTCTACTATATATTATACTTATGTAAAATAAGTCTGGTCATGATTTTTTTGTATGAAATTTATGGTGTGGTGGCAAGGATCAGTGGAAATGCTAGTAGTAGACGCTCATGTTGGATCTGGCAACCCCTAGACTGGGGTGAGGCGGAGAGGATACCATGCTCTACAGTATTTTGAATGTGACTGCAGTACCAGTTTTGGCCACATTCCTACATACGCCACCTTTAATGTCTGAATAACCATCCACTACCTCCCAGCAATTCTGGAATAGTATTTGTCCATCTCTTGTAACAAATAATACTCAATCGTATCTAAGTATGTGGGTGCCATGAAATGTTCAGTACTTTGCCGAACCCCCACTGTCAAACTGTTTCTTTAAAATTTCTACATTAGTACTCACTTGATCCACATGAGAGAGTTGTAGAACTCAGGATCTATTGATTCCAGGTCTTTGAGGGCCAGCGGCTTGTTCAGGATTCTCTTATAAAACGGTAACGAGAAACCTGTGTCGATGAACTTCCCGTGGAAAAGAGCCTGAGAGACACAAACACACGCTGCTAAATCCATATTTGATTCTCAGTGCATCCATCATCAGTGTGACCCATGACACAAACACTAACCATGGCTATGAAGCGGCCAATGAACTTGAAATACTTAAGGTGGTCGGGGTTGATGTAGGATGCGGGGTTGATCTGGAGACAGTAGTTATCTTTACCAGCGTATTCGAACAGGCAGTACATGGGATTCAGAACCTCATGGGACAACAGGAAGAACCACTCTCTAAAGGAGACACGGGGAGACATAACCATGACACCAGACACCAGATAGTTAATTATTTCTCTTCAGCTCCTTTTTTCTGGGAACTTGCCTGGCTACACCTCCGTAGTCAAGGCCTTCTTCTCCAGGGAAGATGATCCATAGTCTCCTTCGCAGATCCTGAGCATTAAAGCTCATTATCTATCAAAACAGAGAGTATGTTGACAGACTGGGAGAGTAATGACACAACAGTAAATAGTACATCTCCAACAGGTTTTGAATCTACAGCAGGGGTCACCAACCCTGGTCCTCCAGAGCTTCTGTCCTGCATGTTTTAGATGTTTCCCTCTTCCAGCTCACCTGATGGTCATTATCAGGCTTCTACGGGGCTGGATGATAGGCTTATTATTTGAATCAGGTGTGTTGGAAGACGGATACATCTAAAACATGCAGGATAGTGGCTCTGGAGGACCAGGGTTGGTGACCCCTGGTCTACAGTATAGTAGGGATGTAACGATTACCGGTATAATGAAAAACCATGGTAAAATTCCCAACAGTTAGTATTACTGTTTCAAATTCTAACTGACATTAAAACTGGGTTTAATTACAGCACTATGAAAAACTCACGGTGATACTGACTGCTCATTTCCTGGAGAAGCAGCACCACTCCAGGCACATGCACAGTTTGTAATGTTCGGCCTCTGAAAACATGGTAGAAGGCCCCTGCACATATAGCACTAGGGAGATTTTTCGCCCACTAAAAGGTTTAATGTGGATAATGTTTCTGCCACATTACATTGTTAAAAATGATAGTGTTGCTTTTATATGCTCATTTGATTTCTAGAAGAGGTCCACGAAACAGTGAAAGTGTTCTTTCTGTACCAGTCCTTAAATCTGTAAGACTAGATCTAGTCTGGAGCGCTGAATGGAAAGAAAATTATCCTGGTTCTTAGCTACAATTTGCACAAAGTGCAGTTACCTCTTATGGCCATAAGGTGTCATCTTTAATGCACATTTGTATGTTTGATGTTTACTTGTTAATATTTTAATGTTTCTGCTAACAGAAAGTACATTGTGTGTGTTATTTTATTTGTTGTTTTTTTGTTTTTTTTTCCAAATAAAACTTGGTTTAATTATTTCAGTGTGTGTATAAGTACTTTTAGAACATTTTGAGCATATTTCAACAATACCCCAATGATAATGATAACCATGAGAATTTTGGTCACAATAACGGTGATATGAAGTTTCCATAGCATTACATCCCTACAGTATAGAAACACTACAATCAAATAACTTTGCCTATTTGGCCTCAATACGAGCAGTCTCAAAGTTCCAAGGTTGTTTTTATATTAAAAAAAACATGCTTTTTCAGTATTGTTTCAAACAATAACATATAGTTAGGGATATGAAACTATTAGTCATGAGGTTACATAGATGGAAGTGTGTGAAGGAGTGTTATTAATAATACTTTCTTTAATCATTATCACAAGGAGTAATTTTGAGATGCCTGGATAAACAAGCCCAGCAGTGAGTTCAGACCTAGACTACTTGTTTGTCTGGTGTTCACTCTTTAAGAGAAGCCTAAGTCTACCTGGAACTGTTTCTGTTTGTTTAAGATGAAAAAAACCCAACCCATATTGTCCTTATTTATTGGGTGTGGGACGTTGGGAAAATAGTTTTTGTGTCTTCATGACACAGCACAATCAAATGGAAAGTTAACAATTCTCTGAAATGTGCATTTTGTAATATGGGGAAAATAACTACATTATACATAACTTGTCCTTGGAAATATTTTTTTAGAAAAATCAGACAGTACTCAGAGAGATTTTACTTAAAATGATATACTATGGGACAATTTGTCTTTTGATTTTTTGCAAATTTATGTATAGTATTTGTGTATATTGGTTCAGTTTTTGTATATATGCATGCCTACAACTCTGCATTCATGATTAAACATTTACATAATACAAATGTACATCAAAGTTGTGTTCAGATTCATGTGCATGTACTTGATTGTACGTGTGAATGGGTAAATATAGAGAAGTACCATGGGCCTAGAAACACATATTTATCTGTACTCTATTGTCTGTTATGCATACTTATCCAGACCTGGAAATGTATTACTTTACTTAGTAATTAAAGGCATAAAATTTCCAAACAAGCATATATGTCCATAGTGCATATGGGCAGTATGGACAAACATAGGTGTGCATCCTGAAGACCTATTTAAACCATTAAAAGCCCAAAGGAACCCACAGGAGGAACATGTACTGATTTGAATCTCCAGGAGAAAGCCCACGGGCATGGACACATCGGCTTAGAGGAGGAAAGGTCATTATGTGAACAGCGGACAAAAGGTAAATGGGCTCAAAGAGGAGGATCACTTTACCTGCTGGAAGGAGTCCTCGAACAGGGTTTTTCTGTTCACAGTGATCTTGATGTGTTGAGACATTGACAGTTGCTGGGGAAGAGGGAAAATGTCAGTGGCATTAGTTGTCACACGTCTTTCACTTGTTACAAATCAGGATTCATTTAAGATCTTAAGGCAGTGAAACGTCTGACATCCAGTACATTTGGAAAATGAAGTTCACACAGCAAACCTTAGGACTCAATTTGGATTAATTGCTCAGATATGTTTTTTATTCAATGTGGCCAATGTAAACCCAAAACTATTATTACTATTATTTAAGTGTTTCAATGAGAAGGAAGACAGTAAAATTTTTAACAATGGCTTTTTATGATGCTTTAGATGTAAAGGGGTCATCACCTAATTTTAGAATAACATTTTAACTCGTGAACCTGTGTTAATTTTGTTAACGAAAAATTTTTGTTATAGTCTTTATCAATGACATATATTTTTTCTGATGAAAATGAGACAATTTATGAACAAAAAGTAATTCATGAGAGCAAAAAGACTGACTAAATGCAGTGACACCTTCGTCAACGAATTAAAAACGAGACAAATAGGTGGGCCAGAGACAAGATCCAGACATCCACTCGATAGGAGGAAGAGGCGGGATGACTTGAGAACAAGACCCAACTGGAAGGCAGGTTGAAGAGAGCTCAAGTTTATGAGCGATGCGGAAGGTGCTTACATTTGTTTTGATCTAACCACTGTCGAGACAGTAAAGCTGCACATGGGAACCGAAAAATGTTGTCGTTTCGGAGAAAGAGAAGACCAAATATATGGGAACATTTTACTCTTGATATTAAAACCAACAAGACGGATTGTGAACTATGTAGTGCCGTTAGTACCAGTATTATTCAGTGGTAATTACTGCTGTTGTCAAGGCTTAGAAATGTGTTTTCAATTCTATTCTGTTTTTCTCAATATCAGGTTCAAGTCCCTGGTGGCATTATATGGGACATCTTTTGAAAAGTTGTTGACAGTTTTAGCCATTGAAGCAGTTTCAGGTGAGCACTATTTATAGTTAAATTGGAATATTTTAAACCAAGGGCACTGCTGCTTTTCCAATCTTCAATTTCATGGAGAATGCCATGTGTAGTTTGTTATGATTAATGCACATCTTAGCCAGGGACAGTAGGATTCTACTTTTCATTGTTTTTCTATTGTGATTCAGATGCCCTTTAATGAAACCTGTGGCAAATAAAGATATGTTTGTTTGAAAGAACATCAGTGAAATGTATGTGTACTGTACATTCAAACCTTAATGCCATTCTATAATACCTAGAAGTTTCATTTAATCCAAGTCAAAATTATGACCTCAGATACCCTTTATATCATTACATAAGAATTTAATCAACTAAATCTACAATCGATTTAGTAGAGTAAATTTTAATATTTAGTTGACAAACAAAAATAGTTTAGATGACTAAATTATGACTAAAACTACATATTTTTGTCTAAAGACTATGACTAAAACTAAATTAAAAATTGTTGTCAAAATTAACACCGCCGTGAACACACTTATTCCCAGTCTGATAAGAATGCATTTATCTTCATGCTACAGACCCACTTGGCATTGCACTGTTAATAGTTTTTTTTATATTAAGGCATTCGTGATTGCAGCACTGAAGACATAATGATATCACTAAACTTGCAAAACACATTCAGAGATTTCAAGGGATTAACATTGGCATCATCAATTTCACATTTTACATTATAGAACCATTAGCCTGGGTTTAGAGTCGATTTTTGAAACAGGACCAGAAACAGAACACAGCCTAAAATTAATTTTACTGCAAATTTAATCTTTACTTTGACTATTTGGAAATAATTTCTGGCTCAAGTCACCCCCTCTGGCAATGTTTCCCTGATCCACATGAATCTCACTGGGTGATCTAATTGATCTTAAAATGATTAATTTTTGTCGAATGGGGATGAGTTTGCATCCCGAAAATGTAATATTTCATGTTAAATCCAAAACATTTGATGTTTTTACTTATGTCCAAACTTCCCATTTACTTATAATGGCCGAAATTGTTCTGTGCTCTCTAGTATGTCTATGCTGACATCAGCACACGTATAGACATGACGACAACAGCTGGATCGATGCAAACATAAGCTACAATACGTGTGAGGGGCGGGGTTTGTTGTGCCCGGCACCACTTGTTTATTGTAATCACAGGAACGTTTGCTACAGTATAAGCAGACGGTGACCTGATAAAGCTCCTACCTGGCACCAGAATCTGAAGTACTGCACTTTGGCTTTAAAGTCTCGAACGTAGGTGATCTGAGGTCCATTTTCACTGAAAGAAGGGGGGAAAAAAGAAGCATAAGTCTTGTAAACAAGTACAAGTCGTCTAAAAGGGTGTAAATAATAAGAACAGGTTTTGCCACCACAGGAATCAGACAGACAATTACTCTCACAGGTTAATATCATGAGTCAACTGCCAGTGTTAATATATGTGTGAGAATGACAGAATGAACGCTGGAGAGACTAATTGGTCCATTAGTCATATGTGGATCCGGACGTCACACGTTCTAAAAATAGATGACTTTAAAGGCTGTGACTCATCGCTACCTGCCGGACCAGAGGATGTTGTGCTTGTGTGTTAACACGGACACTTATAAGTTAACCTACTTATTGCATGACTGATGCACATAATTTCACATTTGTAGGGTTATTGCACATTATAGAAAGTGATTTTCTTTTTTTGTCCTCAAAAATCCCTTCCTACAATATGCAGTAACCCTACAAATGTGAAATTATGTGCAATAATCTTCTGTTCTGAAATAACAATGCAATATTTATTCAATATTTATCAAAAAATAAATGTAACATTTTTATATATAGACTTGGGTTCATAGGTACACATACTGACACATACACATAAATACTGTTTTCATGGGTAATACACACTGTTAATATCATTCAGATATACATACTGTCACAAACTGTTAATATTGTAAATTTGAATCTATTCATATTTTGTCTATTGTTTTATTCTACTTCACTCTATTCTTATGTTACTTTATAAAATTATAAAATTTATATTAAATTTTCTTATCTTATTTTTAGTTTTTGTAATTACATATTCTCTCTATTCTGATTTTCTGCAGTACTGTATTTTGTTAATATTGTTGAACTGACTGGAGTAGCACAATGACAATAAAGGCTATTCTATTCTATTCTATTCTGTTTTATTTTATTTTATTTGGACATACAGGGATGATTTTCCAGTTCGAGGGTCGATGTAGGTGGTGGTTCTCCTGTTGTGGTCAACAAAGTACGGAATCCCGTCCACGGTGAACCTCATCTCCCAGCCCTCTGGGAGTGGCTTCTCATTCAGTAACCTGACACAGGAAATGAAAGACGAAAAAAAAACAACACCATCATTCGCCGATGGATTATTTTAGGAGCAGCTTAGAAAAAAAATCATATCATAAATAAGTAAAATGCAATTGACATTTTCATCTATCTAGAAGGAGGAATATTTCAATGAACTCAAACTAACCCCTGTGTCCGTGGATCCTCCCACTGCGTTGACCGCGTAGGATGATGCACAAAATAAACTCTGCCATTGCTGTCAGTTCTCTTCTCTGAAAAGAGGAGAATCATTGAGTCACATAGTCACACTTACACAACGCTGGACTGTATTACCGACAGGGCTATAAAGAAAAGGCAACTCAACAAAGTCATTAGTTTGGAGATATTTTAGTCTCAAAACACAAAAATTATTTGAGATGTGTATAAAACCAACATTCTGCATCATATAATATGACTAGTTCACTTATACAGCTGCAAAAGTATAATGCAAAAGACAGCAGGAATGGTAAAATTCATGACATAAAAGTAATATGCATCTACTCAGATAAAGGAAATAGTATTAATGGGTCTTTAAAACATTAGTATTAGTGAACAGGTGGATTCAAGTTATTAAAGTATGAGAAAGTTGCAGATTAAATATATGTCTCTGAGTGTGTTGTATTTGAATGAAAAGGCTTTTAAGAGCGTACCCCATCCGAGTGGCAGAGGCCCGAGTGGATCAAACTCCTTATTCTGAGCAGCTGTCACCTGGTCTTGTGCCTAAATGACAGACAAGTAATCAGATTACACAATGGGGTTACCAATACGAGCACTAATAAGGCCTCTACACACCAGGCAAGGGCATCACAAATACACAACACTGACATGAAAAATAGCCGACCACAATTATTTAGAATGAAAACTATTCACACTGGGGGCAACCCAAGTTTTCAGCAGCTGTGACACATATTTGATAAAAAGTTGTAGTATATTCTTGCCGTACTGCTCAACAGAAACAGGAATGAACTCAATAGTATGCGGAGCGTCATCTGAATCTTCTGGGTTTATGTCCAGTGGACCAGTAAAAACACACACTTTGTAAACTGAATGTGATTCATATGATTTTCCTGTTACATAAACTCCTCACTGTCCAAACGGTGTAGCTGATGATGCAGCACCGTACATCTTACTTCAATTATATTTATTATTTGTGTATTTCATACCAAACACTGTGGCAAGAAAACAGCAGGTCCAGGTAAATTGTTGTTGGCGACACAGGACAACTAATGATTGGCTTTTGGAAGAATTATATTATATTATATTATATTATATTATATTATATTATATTATATTATATCAAGGTTTTGAAAAATCATCATGATGGATGAAGAAGTCATAGAGGGGAAAAGCACAGAACATTATAAAGGACAATCCACATCCTGGTCACACATTAGCCCCTTCTACACAGCACTTCTGTTATGGGAATATTTCACCTTTATTCCAGAACGACGTCTGTGTAAACAAAATGGTGGATCATTTGGTCCCACCTCTGTCACAGCTCTATAATGCCTCTGGAGGTAGTAACAGGGCTGTGATAAAAAGGTGGAATCATGATTCTGGAACACTATGTAAAAAGAACACCTCTCGTTCCACAACCAAGGTGTGATGTTTTGATGACGTATTGTGTGTGTGACCCCAGCACCTGGGGGATTTAAAAATCAGCACGGGCCGTGTACAGTAAACAAACATATCAACACAAACAGAAAGATGTCGAACCTGGGAGACGCTGAGATCCCTGAGCTGTTGTCACTTCGGGCGGAGGACTCTATCAATGCAAACATTTGTGGAACGGTGAAAGATTCTGGAGAGGCTAGCAACACCGTTATGCTCGGGGTATTTCTGACGCTGTTATACATCACACTAGACCAGTGTTTTTCAACCTTGGGGCTGGAATTCAAATGGGGTCGCCTGAAATTTCTAATAATTGATAAAAAAACTTACTTACAAAAAATATACGGTGAGTTGACAGAGACAATCACAATCCATAAAAGACATGACAAACTGTGAAGCAGAAACTGAAGCACTGTGGTTCTGTTTATCTGTCAAATGTTCATTGTGGTCAGTTTCAGATGCTGCAGCTCTTTCATAATTCATAGTTTGAGTTCTTGTTTGTTCAGTATTAATTATCAGCCTTGTAAATCCAAGATGGACTGACTGTACATATCCTGACCAAGGAAAATTAAATTCTCACTTTGTGCAGTAATCTACACCTGGCTTTTCTGCCTCCGTACATAATAATATACATTATATAGACTAAATGTCCTCTAAAATTAACGTTTATTTGCAACATAGTACAGCAAACTATTACATTATCAGAAAAAATGTCTCTGTTTTGAATGTCTGGGGTCGCCAAAAATTTGTGATGTAAAAATGGGGTCACGACTCAAAAAAGGTTGGGAACCACTGCACTATACGTTGCGCTGCGTCACCACTCCTATGACTCTGGTACGCAGGTCCGCTGTGTAAAAGTCCAGCCTGTCTCACCTCTGTTACTCTTTTGGCTTGGATGTGGAAATCAGTCAATGGTGGAAAAAAATGGGATCACAATCTCACCTTTTTTTCAGGATCTCTGTGTAAAAGTGGCTGGTGTTGGCATCAGGAAAACAGTATAGAACAATACGGACAAAAACAAACATTTAAAACCAGTTTTTACCCAATAGCTGTCACCACTCAATGCAGGAAAAAACATCTGATGTGGAATATGTTTTATAGGATTAAGGAAACGATAGAATGTATGCTTCTGTATGAGTGAATGGTTTCTGCTTGTTTTGTACCCATTTAATTGAGCTGTTTCCCTATTTATTTTATCTGCTTTTATTTGTGTTGGTGTTTTTACAGTCAATTACATATCAATGCATCAATTATCTACATAATTGATGCACAGATTGGATGGAACTTTTAATTTCATTGTACTTGTTACTATGATAATTTAGATATCCTCAAAAAGCCCGTGTGTAAAGGTCTTTATAGATAAGACAAAATAAAGAGGAAGTCTCACCCCGATTATGAACCTTTGGTTGAACTGTTGCATGGCACCCTGCAGCTGACTGCGCTGGTGCTGCCACTGTTCATAGTTGCGCATTGTCTCCATCGTGGGACGCTGCCATGTAGTGGTTCGCGACATGTGGTCAACAAAGTAGACTCGGCCCATTGGGTCGACTCGACGCTCCCAGCTATGGTCAGAGGATACACAGGGAAACAAGAGGAAAAGGACACTTTAACATATTTGGGGACAAATGAATTCACCAGAAATACCCATCAGCCCACTGCACTGTCACCACGTTCACATGCACACTAATATTTCACCATTATTCTGATTATAAGAGGTGTACTGTGAACGTATATTCTGGTTGGATTGTCTAAAATCTTTTTTCTGAGTGGAGTATTTTCTAATTAAGCTGTGTATGATTTAACAGTTTTATTCCAGTTTTACAAGAATTCTTTAAATATTCACATATTCACCGTTTACAGTCAGCTGGGGTAGAGAAAAAAAAAAATCAATTTCTGGTCAGAATGAAAAACAAATACTATGAAAGATTACGATATCAACACGGGTTTAATTATGCAAAACATTGTGAGGCTTACGTCTTATGGGGCACCCCAGTTAAAAAAAGATTAGCAGGTTTAACAGTCCATATAGAGCTAGACATGAACCCCTAATGTGTCTGTCTGATCTAAAAAGAGATTAGGAGATTCTAAAACTTCAAGACAACATTATCTGAGAAAAGAAGATCAAAAGGAAGGTTTTTTTTTTTTTTTTTTACCCCGGGGGAAGTGGTTCAGGGCGTTCCCACGTTGTTCTCTTCTCCACATGATCAACAAAATACACCCTGCCATTCAGGTCCACCCTTTGCTCCCAACTAGATAAGACAGTGATAATAAAAGAGGTGACATGAAGTAATGGTTCAGGACTCCAGCCTGGTCATTTAGACATTTATGTGAGCTATTAAGACATGAGTCATCCTTCTACAGATGCAGCAAAGAGACAAAGTAACAGCCATGATGATGATGATGATGCCTTATCAACTCTAAAATAAAGCAATTATAGAACAAGAGTCTGAATAAAACCAAAGAGAGAAAAGAAGAAGGGGAAAGTGGTGATAAGACAGCGTTACACAACATGAGTACAGGTAATGAACCGTCAGGTGGTATCTGCTGTACATGTCTGACACATCAGCTCAGGTGTGAAGAACTCTGATCTGTTCTCTTTCATTTTCATGGAAATCTCAGTTTCCAAATTTGGAAAAACAAATATACAGTAAACATGAATATACAAACATTTAATGATCTGATGATCTGTAAAAATTTTGACACAATATGTCATTCCTTAAGTCATTTATTTTAGCATTAGTAATAATATCAGTGTTATATTAGTAATAATCAGTGCTGCCAAATTTAACAGTTGAATTTTTGTGATAGATCTGTAATATTTAACACCTAACACCCATTTGTGGCAGCTGACTTGTGACGAGTCGGGCAGTTTTACTGGTTTAACCACATTTCTCAGCCATATGATGGCGTCACGGATGTTTTCTGAGTCAAACAGCTTTTCAAGCCTGAAGCTTTTGTTACTGATTACATAGTGCAGTCAGTGCTTTTTCACCCTGAGTATTTCTAAAGCTCAGGCACAATTGGGCTTTTGCTGTAGTCTGAAATAAAATATGAGAATGTAACTTTTGTATGATTGAATTTGTCCTCAATCAAAGACAATCAATCTGAAAAAACTGAAGGCAAAAACAGTTCAAGTAGGGAATTTTTTAAAATATATAATAAGGATCTGTAGACAAAGGTGAGAAAAATAACAACAAAAATAAATTAAACAAAGAGAAAAGAACATCACAGGGTTTCTGCAGGTATCAGCAAATCTAATTTAATGCCTTTTAATGCCACTTTAAACAAATTTAATGCTCATAACCAACTGCAGATACAGTTTTATATATAGTTTTATGACAGTTTACCGTTGACAGGCTTTAACCAGCTTCTGAATAGTTCCTCCTCTAATCACTTCTGCTGAAACTTGCATTTTCCCGACATTTACTAATATTCCCACCACTCTGTTGCCACAACATGAGCACACTCACAGCATGCTGCATTCCAAGCATCTGGTGTTGTGATTTCGTGTATCGGCCATAAACAACAGACAATTAAAGGGTTCCACCTGTCAATCATCACACTATACTTCCAATCAAAATTATTAAATGTTTATAAAATCAAAATAAATCGTGAATAACAATGCTTTTGTCCATCAAGTGCATTTAATTTTTTAATGCCGCTGGACATCGAATTTAATACTTTTTAATGCCATTTAAGGCCTTAATTTTCAAAAAATCTATTTAATGACTTTTAATGCTTTTTAATGACCCGCAGAAACCCTGACATCAGTATCAGTGTTTATTGCTATGGGGCAAGAATTTCACAACCACTATATCCCTACCAAAACCCAGCCTTCAGATAACTGAAACTTATCAAGTTCAAGTCATTTTGGTTTTAAAGAACGGCATCGTCTATGTCCAGCATTTAATAATGTATCTACAGTTGTGCTCAAAATTATTCACACTACAACAGGAACACTTACAGTAAACATCTTGAGGCGCCATCAAAAACCAAGGCTAATCTATTGACTTTTAAAAAAGACACTGGACTAAGTAGACCTAGAGTATGAATAATGTTGAAAATGGTGTTTTTTCAAAATCTATGTATAAAATACCCCTGCAATAAAGGTATTTCACTTGTCATATATAAGTCAAAAACAAAATTCAGTCATCAGACTATGCACTGCACCTCTCCTAATGGTAAAGAATGTGTGTCAAATTTGAAAATAATCGGGTGAACAGTGTCAGAGAAATGGGTTGGACAAAAATCTCAGACAAATGGAAAGATGAACAGAATTCCAGGTGTAGCTACAGGGTGGGTGAAAAGTAACTAGGTGTTAGAAACTGCTTATAGAATTTTTAGTATCACTGAAGTCATGACGAAAATATTTTTAAACAGACAACACTAATGGGGATTTCTTATTGTCTTATTGTCTTTTTTCTTATTTCACAGATTCAGGAGGTTCTCAGTGATATCCCAGACGATGTCCTTCAGAAGGTTGTTCATTCCATCCCTGGCCGTTTGAGGAGACTGGTTGACGCCACCAGTGCTTATGTTAAAATATGAAAATTTACGTGCATTTTCCCATGTAGTAATGTTTCAATAAATTTGTAATAGGAATATGGATTTTATTACCAATTTTTAATGCCTAGTTACTTTTCACCCACCCTGTATATACCTATAAATCTATATCTATAAAAACTAAAGCTCTACAACATAAAACAGCACATAACGAATGTGTATTTGTCAAAACTCGCCATATTCAAGGTGTAACTACTGGTCATTGTTTTACTCTTATATAGAAAGCAGAGGAAGGAGGGACAACGATAATCCTGCCAGTGTTCAACACAAATATTGACCTGAATTTTGGCAGGGTACTATTATACCACCCTTTCAAGACAACAGTATGAGTTAAATTCTGAATTGAGCTTACCCGGGCGGCAGTGGTCCGGCGTTGACTGAGGGGACTCGGGGGTTCACAGCAGGTGTGACACTGCTGGTTGGTTGTCTGGTTGCTGTGGCTCCACATCCAGAGGCTGCTGGGGAGTTCCGATCTGGCCCCGCTGATGGACTGGAATCAGGGGCTGTAGAGGCTCCGGAGGCAGCGGTTCGTACCGGCGTGTCAGAGCCTGAGTGACCGTTACTGCCTTCAGCTGGTGCAGAGCCGTTGGTGGATGCTGGGACATTTAAAAAGGTAAAATTAATCACTAACGCTCATGTTTATTAATTTTGTGACTGAAATTCATTGCTACTTGCTGAAGATTTATAATGAACAGCCATTTCTAATTCGACTGACAAATTCTAAGTTGGGTAGAGCCGTAAAGGGACATAAACCCAGTAGAAGGAAAAGGTTTATTTCTTTGAGTTCTAGAAAATCATCTCGAAATACCCAATCAACAGCATGGAGCAAGTGCAGGATTCCGAGACACAAAACTGCATTTGCAAATTCAGCATTCTCATGTGTGGCCATGCGACAGTGGAACACATTACCAACAGAACTATTAACAATTACAAACTATCACACATTCCGCATGGTGAAAAACCAGCTACTGTCAAACCAAACCTGTAGCCATAATGTAATGTAATGTAAACATGCTCCGAGTGTGTGTGTGTGACAGACTGCGGTGGGACATAAGAGTGAATGGTTGGATGTGAATAGGGATGTAACGATTACCGGTATAACGATAACCCGCGGTAAAATTGCCAATGGTTAGTACTACCATTTAAATTCGAATTATCATGATAACTGTGTTTGATTACCGCACTTTTCTGGAGAAAACGCCTATGTAAAGATCTGCTTTTATGTTAACTATTTGAGTATAGTTTTAATTTATTACAATTTTAATTGCATATACCTAATATTTGAAACCAATATTCCCTTTTAAAGTCTTTGAAAAGGTTCGTTAAGCATCTGTGTGTTATTTATGCAATAAATTATATACATTTTTCAAATCGGATTTTATATATTTTTTGGGTTTTCTGGCCTTTTATGTTTTTATACAAGGTTAAATTGAAAAAAATAATAGGCAGTTTGATATAAATGAAGTTGTGCTGAAAAAAAAGATACCAAACATGGGTAAAAAAAAAAAAAAAAAGTCTTTATATTGTATATAAAGGCAAAATCAAATGTACTGAAAACCAGAAAAAATAGGCTCAGACCACTAAGGGTTAATACTTGAATATTTCTGCCAACAGAAAGTGCATCGTGCCAATTATTTTATTTGTTTTTTTTTGTTGTGGTTTTTTTTCCAAAATATAACTTGGTTAAATTCTTTCAGTGTGTGTATAAGTACTTTTTGAACATTTTGAGCACAATTTCAACAATACCGCGATAATAATGATGACCATGATAATTTTGGTGACAATAAGCGTGATATGAGCTTTTCATATCGTTACATCCCTAGATGTGAATGAATATTTTATACAAATGGAGTTAAAAACATGCATTTTTAACTGTTTTTTAAATGTTTTAGTTTTTATTAATGTCTGTTTTTTTAATGATAACATCAGCCTGTCGAGGGACTACAGGTGGAAATTAGCACTAGTGCTAGAACCTGGCACACTACATCTGTCCTTTTTAAGGTTAATGTATATTGTGCATTGTCCCTGTCTAAATAGATAAATTAAATGAAAAAAAAAAAAAAAAAAAAAGAAATGAAAAAATGAATCCACATCTGACCTGGTGAAGATGTGGGTCTTCGTGGGGTTGGGGGAGGAGGTCTGGAGGGTCTTGGTGGTCTCAGCGGCCGTGAGCTCCCTGATGAAATTGAGGGAGACCCTGTGTTGTTCGTCAACCTCCGACCACCGGGTGAAGACCTATGCTCGACACCATCCACAGCAGGAGAGTTGTCTCGACTCCGCCTGCGAGGACAGAGAGAGAGAGAGAGAGAGGCTTAAATAAAGCTGGAAGGGAGTGGACACTAGAAGTGTGAGAGCAGAAGGTAGGAAACGGTATGTACCTAATGACATGATCCCCATTAGGCTGCGATTCTCCATTTGATGTACCTGAAAACACACATGAATGCAGACAGAGAACAAATATCAACATATATGGTTGTAACACACACGAGTGAAAGGAAAAAGTTCTCAGTTTCCCCTAAAGCATTTAGTCACATATGGACAGTGTTGGGAGTAACTCCACAACCTAAACTCCAGAAATTGGATAATGATTGGAGTATTAGTGTGAATTTAAACAGGCTCATTGTGTCTTTGATGTTTCGGCTGGTCACATACTACATAGTCTTCCTGGTCAGAACCAAGTCAGCATGCTGCCTGGAACACAGCCATGAGGATTGTTCATTTGGGATTATATGACCCAAATATGATCACTTTTATGTCCACCTCATCGCATGACCAGTAAACTCTATCCACCAATGACAAACATATGTAGCTAAAACCTCCAGAAAAAAGAAACATGCACACACACACACACACACACACACACCAGCTGTAAACAGGGCTTACTGTGATGGTCGGCCTCCGCTGAGGCAAACATCTCCGGGTCGACAGTCATGCCGTCCAGACAGACGGACAGGTCCCCCACCATGTCTGACTGGTCTCTGTCTGCACACAGCTGCAACGTCTGCACCACCTCAGAGACTACAACAAACCACATCACATCCAAATGATGACAAGTCAAATACAAGTTTATTCAATGAATAATGTAGGAATATAAAACCAGTGAAAACATACACAAAAACACAAACACAGAATAGAAGGTAATAAGAAATATAGAAATTCAACCCAGATTTCTAAGAGTAAAAAAGCTCAAAAGATACAGTTTTTCCATCACCTGAAAGGTACATGTCAATATGACCATCTTGAGCATTTCAAACATTGTCACTAATATCCAATATCAAAATTCTGTGTGAATTTAAATGAAAAGAACAGCAAACCACATTTAAATCCATGTTTCTGCTGAAGTGATTTCATGTTCATTTATATGTTTAAACTATAAATGATTTCAAAGTGCTGTGTGTTTTCTTTCTGTGACACGGGCCATCTGTCAGCTCTGACATGTGACTGAGTTGCCCCATCATTAGCTGCTGGACAGTGTCCATGCATAAAAATGTTAGGACGGAGGACTGAATGGAGTCTTTATGGGAAAAACCCAAAGACAAACAAAATGGAAATGAAGTAAAAAAAAAAAAAAAAAAAAAAAAAAAAAAAAGGGGGAACACAAAAAACAGCAGCCCCCTTCAGTGAAATCACCTGCAAATAATTGTTAATACTTTGCTTCCACAGTATGTGGTTTGTAGTCGTGATGTGCAGATCGATACCGAAATATCAATATCTCCGATACCAGATCTTTACACTCTAGAATCGATTCACAAATCACAATATCGATACTTTTGATACTTCGGTCATTTGAGGTCATGTATATCAGGAACATGGTGGAAAGTAACTGAACTGTTGGCATCTTGTTCAAATGATATGCAATTGGTGCGAACTACTTCTTCTTCTACTGTGTCACGCCTCTCAGTCAGTCAACTCTGACTCACTCAATCTGTTCTGAGCAAAAAACGGAACAGACTTAAGAGGAAAACAGTAAATATGCTATTGCTCCTTTACAAAAACTTGTGAATGAGGGAAAGTATCAATGTTGGATGCTTTTGTTGAAGTGTTACATGTTCAGTATTTTCATGTTTCATGTCAATACATTCATGGAACGTGAATTAATATGCAAGTTTTCATTTTTACTATAGTTCTTAATAATTAAACAATAATTACTCTCATGTCTCGTATTCTTTATAAAGTTATAATTTATAATACACTTTTTTTTTTTTAGATTTTCTAGACATTAAGTGTATTTGTTTTGTACAAAGTATCGGTATCAGATCGATATCGCCGATACCAGCCTGAATTTTACTCGGTATCAGATCAGAACAGAAATCCGTCTTATCGAACATCACTAGTTTGTAGGATTTTTGAATCACTGATTGACCACACCTCATCACACATTTTTACAATAACTCCTCAATGCCTGCTCTCACAGAGGCTTTTGTCTGTACATTCATAATAAAATCTGCCACAGGCTGACATGACCTCAGGGCACATGAGTAGATGTGGTGCCTTCTTCTCATGTGCATGCACCTCATACTCACTTTTCATATCGTTTGACTTGAGTGTGTCGCTGACATTTAATGTGGCTGTGCCGAGCAACACGTCCGACTTCAGGGTCTGATGGCTCCATACGCGAAACACAAGGTTGCTGAATGGAGTCACAATCCTGAAAAATACATAAATAAAAAAATAAGCTTCAACAGACTGTTTTCTATGTTTCTAAAGATGAGCACTGAAGCTTGAGATTTCCACCTGCTAGTTTTATCATTAATTTGCATTTTATTTCTAATGACATATGCCTTTTTCAGCTTCATCAGAGCTTTAGGGTTAGGTAACATGACAAGGTAACGTGAAGTGTTTGATAGTTTTTAAGCATCACTGGGTATCACTGTCTTCACATACAAATATGTTTACTGAACTCATTTCCTTCCTAAAGTTTTCCAGAACTTTATGTTGTCTTCTTTTATTCACAATTATCCTACTCAATACTCAAGCAAATTTTATCTTCCGTACTGCCGAACTTCTGTCAGTCAGTATTCTCTAAAATATTGTGGACCACATTTTTGGAATAATTTACAACCTGAAATCAATCAACATCTTCTTTATCATTATTTAAAAAGCATCTGAGAAGGATTCTAATTTACAAAAAAATGTAAGGCTGTATATCATTTGATTTGTATTTCTATTATTTTACTTTAGATTATTATTTCAGTTATATTGTATTTTTAATTCTTTTTTTTGCCCCTGTGTAATTGTTTATTTCCGGGGAGGTATTTACATAAGCCTTTTTTGGCTTCTATCCACTCTTGCACAATGGTGTTACTTGCATGAAAATTGTTTTTTACATTTTCCTCTTGCTGTTTATGATATGCAAATAAAATAAAATTAAATCAAATTTGAAAAAACCCACAACGATCTTTCAGTGTTTTGTAATTCAAGTGATCTGAAAGACATGATATATCTGATATATCTGCATCTACTCCTTGCTTGTGTTTTGCCGTTGTTAAAAATCTATCATGTGGTTGACTACATGACTCACGGCTGTAATTACCGATCGCTAATAGAATGAAACAAAATCAAGGCATCTGTATTGATATTTAGTCTTTTGATTTGGACCAACAGGCTCCGGAAATCTTCATTAATAGATGCTTTCCATAAAAACTTTACACATACCTGTATATAAATTGTTGCATTGTTGTGACTGTGGAGCTGCTGGACACTTTGAATTTAACCCATGGGGATGAAAACAGTATATTCTATCTATCTTCTTCCATTTACCTAAAATCCATGACATGACATGGAAAAACATCTGACCTTTGGGTGAGTTTGCACAGAAAGACCCACAAGTATCTAGTGTTCCGAAAATGAATGGAGTATGCATACAATAATATAAACCAGGGTTCCTGCAAGTTAAATTACAGTCTTTTTAAGACGTTTTTGTGACTACATACAACAGAATTTAATGCCCATTTCAAAGCCTGGGGGAGAATGATCTTTTCTCCAACCAGGCATTATTAAATGTGTACTTCCCCATACTTACGCTTGCGAGTCGTCCCTTAAAGTTCCCAAAGCTAGCTTTCTCAGGCGACTAACAGTTGCATGTGCGTTGAGCTGAATGTTCTGTGATCATTTTTCACCGGGGGCTGCAAAGTTAGCGATAACTGGTTCCTAATTTCAGTAAAAATTGTCGGGTTGGAACAGGTGGAACTGAGCAGACTAATGTTACTTTCTTTGCAGCTTGGACATTGAACAGACACACTGAAACACAATACAGCCAACAAGTTTGTGGCAATGTAACTTAAGATCAACCATATCAAATTTAATACCTTTTTTTAAGGTATTAAATGCAGATTTGTAAATTCAAGACTTTTAAAGGAGTGAGAATTTGCTTTTTACCTCCACCAGGAGGTATTGTGATTGCTTTGCTTTGTGTATTTGCGTGTTCGTTTGTTAGCAGGATAACTCAAAAAGTTATGGACAGATTTTCATGAAATTTTCAGGAAATGTTGATACTGGCACAAGGAAGAAATGATTAAATTTTGGTGGTGAAATGGGGGGGGCAGATCTGTCTTGGTGGAGGTCTGCGCTCTCCGAGTGCTTTTCTTGTTTTTAAACGGAATAATACATTTTAAAACATTTCCCTGTGGTCTACATAAACTGTAAATGCTCTGCTTGGGTCTGAATTCTTCATTAGCTCAACTCCACAGGTCCATCTTCAACCCTATTTCTGAGTAATGACACCAGACAGATCGTTTTGAGCGCTGGCCCTTTAAATCCACATGAGCCACTTCACGCCCCACCCCCTCCAGGTTGTTGGCTGTGCTGCTCTGTCCTGTTCAACCAACACGTCAACATTTTAGGTAATCAGCTCAAAGTTTGGACATATTTTCAGTATGGACAACAACCACTGCTGCTGACAAACAATTATGGTGTACTCAGAGAAATGTTCTTCCGAAATCTTGACCTTATATGTGCAAATGTCATGACGTAACTAGTTACAGACATAACAAATTAAGCAGGAATTAAAACGGGTTGTAGAAATCCACTCAATTTTTGCCAAAATGAATATAAAGATTGCTTTGCAGCACCTGGAAGGTTCAAATTCAAACTTTATGAACTATTAGGGTCCCCAAATACACAAATAAATGTGCCAAGACTAATAAAAGTGGGTTTAGTAAAATATGACCCCTTTAAGACCCCGCGGGAACCCTGATAAACTATTAGAATGTTTATTTTAAATTTTGAGAGGGAAAATACACATATCTTCTGCAAAGTCGACAACCCTCCTGCAAAGTACAGCCTCCCCTATTTTTGACACCCTCTTTTCTTCCAGAATAATTTTCATGCAGTCCTTTACACACCATGGTTAAGAGGATCTTTTCAAACTGGTATTTAGCAGGTAAAAACAGACAGCAGCTCGTACTACCTCAGTTGCTCTGTGAGTAGGTCTTTGTGTTGCTCTGAAAGCAACCCCCACGGACAATAAAGTTCAGGAGCTATTCAGGGACAACAAGTGTGTGTAACCATCACTATGACAGTTGTTTAGTGCCAGCGCCCTTAGCACAGGAAGAGACATCTGTGGGCACATGGGCTCAGGTCGTGTTACGTCCCATAGTAAACACTTGTTATATAATAACTGCCCCCATGGGTGCAGGAGAAACTGTAGAAGATGTCTATGTTAAGAAGGTCGGTGTACACACTGGGCTAAAATTACAGGGACATCTGATGTGTGAATATGTTGGGAGCGCAGGAAGTTGAGCGGCGTCAGTGCAATAAACGTACAGCTTATGTTTAGACACCAGATTCCTGTAAACAAAGTGGACTCGCTTTCTCACCTCGGTGAGGCATTTGACCAGCAATGTCACCCACAGAGAGAGGAACAGCATCTGTTCCTTAAGCTGCACTGACCACACAGCTACACTGAAGAAAAAAAGCATGTTGACTCATTTTACAAAAAATACTGCCGCAAAAACACACTGATGAGGACAATTTACGCAATTATGGGGAAGTCTTGCTTGTGTGTACTTTCAAGAAGCTCCTCCAGATGTGTGAGGAAACTCAGAGTCACCTGACATTCTCCAAATCACTGCAAATGCTTCATAAATAACTGGATTTAAACCCTGGTAAACATGAACAATGTCATGAAGGAATGTAAAAACGTGAATACAGTGGAATAATGCGTCTCACATAGGCCTATAAACATGAAGGGCTCAGTGATACTGGAATTAAATATAACAAGGATATTTTTACCTATATTAAATAATTTAAAAAATAGATATTTATTACGCAGTCAATTGGAAGAATATTCTGATAATACCTGGAAGCTAAAGAAAGGTGATTCATTGGCTAAAGAATCTCCACTTGCCCCCCAGGACAGTAAGAAAAACATAAACATTCATGGCCATACAGGTATACATTTCTGAATTTATAAGATGCACTTCTTCTTTTTTTTTTTTTTTTTTTTTTTTTTTTACAGCATCCACTTGTTCTGTGGTTCAATGCTGATAAATTTCCTCTCTACAACATTAACACATATTTGTCACCTTCCAGGGCTGAGGTTGCAGCTTAGAAGTTGTTGTGCTAAATACAGCAATTAGAAATTGTAAAACAGCAGCAAACAGGAAGAAGAACTGTGAGAGAAACAGAGGCTCAGTGTCAGGGTTATTCCCAGAGAGTACATTCTGGAAGCCCGGCTAATATGCAGCCATACAGTCACTCCCACTTCAGTAAAACAACAACAAGGAACATTTCCTTTATCAGTTGGACTGCACACTGTCATCTCTGCAGTTCAAAGAAAATGCTACCAGTAAGTAATGGCTTCCTCTCTTATTTCACTCCAGTGGTCCACCAGGACTCAGCAGTAATATCCTGATGTCAGTTGAAGACATTAATAACAGTAAAGAAAAGAGTAAGTAGAGATAATGGAATGAAACCATGTGGAGGGTATAGTGTTAAACTAACAACAACAACATGCTACAATGTGGAATGTATGTGTAACAGCAGAGTAGTTACATGTCTACATAAACTAAGTTTTACTCAACTTGAGAAAATACAAGATAAAAACCATGGATTTGTACAGTGAAACTGCTTCCTAATGCAAGACTCTGAGCTTCTCTTGAAAATGTAATGATGAAACAGATTACAGGAACCGTCCATAATGTTATGTGATTTCCTCATCAGACATGATATGAGTGTATTAAAGCCAGTGTGACTTTGACTCACACAGTAAGTGGCTGCTTCCATTTGGGACTGTGGGTATTGGTGCACTTCTCTGTCTTTTTGGACTGGCCGTCGACCATCACTTCCACATAAGGACTGGGACCAAACCAGTTCTTCTTGTTCTCTTTCAGTTTTGCTGATAGCACTGAAACAGGAAAACAGGATATGAAAGTTGTGACAATTCTGCAGTTGTAAATAAATATAAACCATATAATGATATAAGACAGGCAAAAGTTAATTTTGATAAAAGGGAATTTTGTTTTTCATCTGAAAAGATTTCAAAGACGTACCAATGACCTGTAGCTGTGCCTTCATAGGGTAACCATTGGAAGTCCCCGACTTGGCGACTCCACTGGCCATGACATAGGGCTGGTCTGAAGGCCTGCAGTGACACAACAAACACATCAGGCAAATGACAAATGAGCAACTTAACAGGACAGATCAGTCATTTCAATGAAAAGCATTCAGCCATCAATAGAAAACTGAGGACTGTATAATTGACCAACAAACTGATCTGTAGTAAGTGGAAGCAACAGAAACCTCTGGATACTTCAATAATAGTTTTCTGCATGTTTTTCAATGTTGAAAGCAGACTGGTTGAAATTAAGTCAAATGGAGCTCACTTACATCAGCGATGTGGATGATTCTATTCCTCTAGAGCTCAGGAAAGCACTTTTTAAATAGATCCTTCAATTACAAACTTCCTGGTCTCTGCATACACCTCTAACCACATTATCACAGTTGCTGACATCTGCTACCAAGCAGCAAGACAACGAAAGGCTGATCTGACGGATCCTCTGTTGGAGCTATCAGCCAGATCGTCATGTGAGACACACAAAAGGTTGCAAACTGTCTGCAAACATTTCCACACTGGTAAAGACAGGTGCCAAAGAAAAAAGCTAACAAAAAAAACAAACAGTTGGATTTGGTCTTTTTCAAAAATATATATTTTAATTATGATGAAAAGCACCGTTAAACATTTCAGTCCAAAATTTCCAACAGGTATTCATTGCAGAGGGGGTCAGGGATGTTCAGTATCAACTGGGTTCAGTCGTCAAAAAGTCAATTTAAAACATTGACTTTTAGAGTGTGGAATATCATAGACTCTGGTTCAAGGAGAAGACACACACAGGTTTAGTAGAGCAAGATACACTTAACATATGAAAACTAATTTTTAGAATACCTTAAAGCAGTGTATGACTTTCATCAGTAATTTTTCTTCAAATTTGTAAAACTCCAGTGATAGCCTAATAATCACCAAACCTTTAGTCTTTCCGTGCTAATGCACCTAAATTACTTCCCTCACAGTGAACAACTTCGAAGATGACTCCATCACAAGCAGTCCATTTGTTTACATACCAAACCGACTTGTCACACCGACCTTTTCGGAAATTTTGTTGTAAGTTCATTATGGGAATGGGAGTTCCACGCAGCTGCAGTGTCTGCTACCAGGTCAGACGAAATGGAAGGAATCACAGTAAGTTAATTGTCATCTTATAATATGGGGTGTGTGATCGTGGAAAACAATACTTAGACATCACTTTCATGGCATTTTGGAAATATGTCATTGTGTAGGCTTATCATATACATACTATTAAGGAGCGAATGAGCGGTGAGGGCCCAGCCATACCCTGTATGCTTGCGAGGTGTGTATGATGAGCCTACACAATGACATATTCCGAAAACACCACAAAACTGATGTCTAAGTATTGTTTTTCACGCTTACACACACTTGACGCACAGTGATTCCTTCCATTTCTTCTGACCTGGTAGCTGACACTGAGGCTGCGTGGAATTCCCATTCCCACAATGCACTTTGCGACAAAATTCTGAAAAGGCTAGAGTGGCATGTCGGTTTGTTATGTAAACAAAAGGGCTGCTTGTGATGGAGTTATCTACGAAGTTGTTCACCATGAAGGAAGTGGTTTAGGTGTCTAACCATGGAAAGACTAATGGATTAATGATACTTAGGCTATCACTGGGGTTTTACTAATTTGAAGCACAAGTAGTGATGAAAGTCATACGCTGCTTTAAGTAAACTGTAATCTGATTTCACATGCTCATCTCTTCTACACAAATGTTTTGTCCGTGAGCTACCTAGTGCCTAGAATAGTTCACACATCAAGACTGTAAAATGTCAGAGTTGGAGTTAACAGACCAGGGAGTAGATACATGTACATGTTGGTGTGATGACATTTAATATCTACAACCTACCCTCATTGTTTGCAAACTCATCTTTAAATACAGTTTCAAAATTCATGGCTGTGGTATTTCCTGGTATATTTTATTTCATAGGAAAAAAAGTGAAGATCTATTTCTATTACTTCAGGCATCTGACTTTAACATAAGAAAACCAGGAAGCTCAAATTGCTTGCTCAGACATTTCTGGGTTTTAAGGCTGGTTTCAGCAGAACTTTGGGTTTGGACTGTGAAGGTCACAGCACAGGGCTGAGTGTCTGCTGACCGCTGTCTAATTCACAATGAAAATACATTGATTTTTCCTGGATTGTATTACCTCCGCCAAGGAGGTTATGTTTTTGCCAGGGTTTGTTTGTCTGTTTGTCTGTCCATTAGTGTGCAACATAACTCAAAAAGTTATGGACAGATTTTGATGAAATTTTCAGGGTTTGTTGGAAATGGGATAAGGAAGAAATGATTAACTTTTGGGGGTGAGGGGGCCCACTGATCAGCCTTGGCGGAGGTCTGCGCTCTCCGAGTGCTTCTAGTTTATCTAGCAGCCACACCAGTTATAACAATTCTTTTCAGCCACTGATTACAGCACATTATGTGATTTGTGGCCTTATGTTCATCCTTGTCAGTTAAAGCTGCAAGATTTGAAAATACACATTTTTCTTCTGCAGCTCTCTCCTCTCAATCCAAATCAAAAATTTTAATAGAAATATCAGTGAAATGACATCACTCCCTGCTGCTGAGCCAAAAAGAAGGTATTTTTCAAAGCTTCCTTGTCATGCCACTGAGTAGAGCAACACCTGTCAGATGACTTAAATTGCACTATACTGATAAGATAATTATGCTGTTTTTACACTGTGATTCCAAAACAATCAAATACCGCTTTATTTTAACTAATAAGTCAGTTTATTTGAAATCAAGTGATTTTAAAGAAAATGAGTTTGGAGGATTTTTATAGGTTCAATATGCAAGATCTATGCGTGTATGTGTACTTGTGTAAGTTAAGTTTAAGATATCTTTCTGTTTAGTGCTGGTCGAAGCTGGTTGTTAATTAACGTTAGCTAATGCCACTGCTACAGTAATGACTGTCTCAGTTGCCCCTGCATGATAACAGTCTGTACTCTAATTTCTATGGGAGGACTTAGGTCAGTTTTCAGCAAACATCCTTAGGTCACTCAGTTTCTACAGTGTCTCACTTTTGCTCTTCTACAGTAGCAAATGTGTGCATCACAGGCTAGTTTTAGCTTAAAAACACAGTTAGCTAATGTCAACAAACCACCAGCAGACATGACATGACAACATTAATTTTCATGTAAGCAAACAAGCATGTGCCAATCTTATTTTACTCCTAAAAAAAGAGCCCTGAGCAAAACAAGATGAGTGTCCCTGACAGAGCATATGATTCATATCACTTTCAGACTTATCAAATCATTCAGTGAGCCACTGTGTCTGGGGCAGCACGATTAATCAAAATGCAGTGTCAGTCCAGGCAATTAGATAACTGCAAAAAAAAGCTGCAATTTAGAGGCCCAGTATATTTTTGGTACAGTGATACTAAGCAGAAAGAGTAGAAAAAAGTCAGATGTAAAAACTACTAAAATGAATTTGCAGCTTTTTTTATATACATTTATGGTTATTATAGTACATTAAATTTGTAAATTCTTTCATGACCACACAAGGAGACTCAAATTGCAAATTACAATATTTTTCACAATTACAACAATATGATCATACCCTATAGATCAGAATACTGTCATCCCAATACTCCCACCAGGTTTGTCCCTTATTTTATCACCCGTCTCTGAAGTTTCTGTGCTTCTGGAGCAAAACATAATGCAACCAATTTCATGCTCCTCTGAAAGAAAACTTCAAAAGACCTGACCCTTTGCACTGAACATAAAACAACACATATAGATATGCATGAATAAAAGGGAAACAGTGGAGGCAAAATGTCAGGAATAAGGTCCAGGAATCTAGTCCTCGCTGAGTTAGTGAATAATGCATCTTCTTCAGTCTATCTCATTTCATATGCACACGGCAGAGCAGGAGAAAGTGAGGCACTCTTTGGGTAAACTTTCACTTTGGCTACTGCTTTGGTCTCTGTCAATTATTCATTGCAACTGCTGACTTTGCAGCCGCGTAAGCAAGTGAACTGCGTTGCATTGATGACGGTCTATGCTGAATATTAAACTGGGCAACGAACTGTCAATGACCAAAGGATTATCCCATACAAAACTAGTTTGATTCTGATACATCTGTTTTTAACTTGCTCCCTTTTCAGGCCACTTGAACAACTTACTGAGATAACCTCACCTGAACATCATCCTCATGACTTCAAATCTCCCAAAAAAAAAGCACCTTCAAGGTGACCTACTTAGTGTAATGACAAGAAACATAGAAACCAGATCTTGTCTTGTTCTACTACTTCAAGGAAGAAAAATAGAAAAATAGAAACCAGATCTTGTCTTGTTCTACTACTTCAAGGAAGTTACATTCAGAAGAATTTATTATTAATCAGTGCTTTACGATAAGAGAGCACCTTTAGTAATTTGGCACAGTGGCACTCATCTGACACTGAAAAGTGGCCATTATGACAAACAACAAAACAACTAGACACTGACCAATCTTGTAGAGTTTCTTTTTAGTTATGATTCTGTACATATTCATATTCCTCCCACCTACTGACTATTACTAAAGAAGGTAAAAAGCCTACAATCAGTACAGCTCTGTGGGGCAAAAAAAGGAGAAGCATACTGCTGAATCTTACAGTAATCAGTCAAGATATACCACTGGCTTTTGGGTTGCATCTACACTGCTAGGTAGCTCTAATGTAGTACAGGTGTAACGTGTCTTTAAACTGTAAGGTGCAACATCAACTGTAATCTTAAGGATGATGAAGCTGCCAAAGTGAGATTAGGGAGTTTACTGCATTAGTGTAACTATATGAAAAAACCCAGTTAAGGAGAAGCACTATTAAACCCTAAAACTGTGCCAGAGAGATTTGTGTAAATGATGAGTATCGTTAACTTCTTTGTATTCATGACCCATCTACACTCCCTTTTCTGACATGCTAAGCTAACAAACGCTGTGAAAGATTACATAATTTAATCCAACCAGGAATAGTTAGCGATGCAATGGGGAACACTGGGTACTTTCTAGCTAACACGCGGAAATAACGTGGAACGCTGTATAAATATACATTAGCGGTGTGGTTGGAGAAGTTGCTGAGTACGTGTTGAATGTCAGCTGGGAAGCCAATGTTGACAGCCTACTGCCATCCCAGTCCGGGCTAGCTGTTAGCCTGCTAGCTTGTATCATCATCATGGCTGGCTGGAAATCCGAAAGTCCAATGGCTATTAAAAAAAAACACAGATACAATCCTTGAGAGAGCTTGTAATCGGCCTCTATCACTTACCCGAATCCGACGGCAGGCTGTTTAACCAAAGTGGTGTCGTTGCGGTAAAGTCCCGTCCCGTGGGTCTGCAGGATGTTTGGGTTTCTGTCGGGGTTTCACTTCAAGGAAGAAGAAACTTCCACCATCTTCGTAAGCATAGGTCACGTGATCGAAACAAGGTGGGGCACGCGTTACTCCCCTTGGCCTCTGTGATTGGCCGAAATACTGATACATTTACGGTCTAGGCAGCGTCGTACATCTCAGCTCTCTGTGTAATCGCAGGTCTAAATGATTTTTTTTATGCAGCAGTGTTTCATTTGTTTTATTTGTGTTTGTAGTGCCATAATATTTGCTGAGCAATTAATAAATATATTAATTGGCATGAATAAAATTTTAAAGATTTAAACTGTGAGATCAATACAGGTGAGGAAACAAACAGACAATAATCGTTGTATTTTTTCGCATCATTTATCACATATCAACATTTATAATTAAAATAAAGCCCATGCCCTTACTTTAAATTTCATAAATTAGGATAACTTTTACAGTATATAATCAGTTCATCAGAAAAATTCTCAGCTACCTTCAGAGGTCTTTTTTCCGATATTACTTAAAGGCATCATTTGTAAATGGTGAAGCCAGTTATAATAGATTATTTACAGAAAGAATTCCTTCGTTTAATTGTAATAAAGTCGTTAATGCACAACGCAGAGGCCAATACAGTCACATTGTTTTTCCTATTAACTGTCAGAATTTACCTTCTTTTTAACAGGCCCTATATTTGTCACTGTCTGCAAAGACTTTCAAACAGCAGATGGCACTGCTGCTTCATGGCCGAGATGCTATAAATTAATACAACAGAAATAAGTGTTTGTAAAAATACATCCTAGAGACAGTTTGAGGTTATTTCACATTAAGTGCATTACATAAAAAAAAGACTGCATAAAAAGTGAAAACGTCATAAATTTGGGTGAGAAAATAATTAATTTCCTGAAATCAAAACATTAAATTTCGTTTTTGTCTTTTCATCACCGAATAGATAACGGTGATATCTTTAGTATGTTATGTTTCTATTCATTATTTTATGCTGTAAAATAAAATATCAACGCATTTTCTTTCCACACAACAGACACAAAGAAACAGGTCAAAACCGGAAGCTTTGTACCTTCAAAATAAAAGCATCAACGTTTCTACATTTTAAAAAAGACGAAACGAGAGAAACAACATTAAAAAGTTAAATGATGCTTATTAATTCTCCGTCATTGTACTTTTAATGCATAAACTACCCTATTTTCAGGTCAGAGTGCCATTCTATCTGAAAATGTTATTTCATCAAAATGTTATTAAATGTACTTTAACCCTTTCATGCACGAATTATGAGAACCTTAATCAAATTTTTTTCCTGAGTGTTTTTATTCCTCTTTAGGCATGAAAAAAACAATGTGATTGAAAATTTTCTTCTGAAAAATAAAAATAAATAAATAAATAAAATAAAATAAAAAAACAAACAAACAAACAATAATGAAAAAAAAATTATTATGAACCTATTTTTCATGAAGTTGCAAAGATGTCCATTCAACTGGACACCACATGTTTAATTTTTGATGCACAGAAATATGTATTTACTGATAAATTGTGTGAAAACTACAGGGTGGGCTTATGATTCTGGGGGTTTATGCTCAGGAGAGATCTGGATAATGTTACCAATTCATGTCAGAAAAGATATGTAGTGTCTTAAAACTTTAATAAAGATATGTGTAAAAAAAAAAAAAAAATGAAAAGAACAACAAAATCCGTGAATATACAAGAGAACAGCTGTAGAATAGCTGTCCACCGTAGTGACCAGTAGGCATTAAAGGGTTAATTTAATATCATTGATTAATAAATTTTGCCTATTGGAAATTGTAAAATCTATTTATGAATTAGCTATTAAAACATAAGTACTAGACCTGCACCAGTACTCACTTTGCAATAGGATCATCAGGCTGCACAGTGATATTATTACCAAAGACTGCAATTTAAAGGTAAAGTGTGAATGAATTAAGAAGAGTTAGGGTGGTCTACTTGCATAAAAAAAGTTTTAGTCTAACATTTTATGTTTGAATTGAAGATAAGATAAGATAAGATAAGATAAGATAAGATAAGATAAGATAAGATAAGATAAGATAAGATAAGATAAGATGTGTCTTTATTAGTCCCACAAGGGGAAATTCCAAATTTACAGCAGCAAAGCACAAAAGCACACAAGAGCAAAAGAAAGTGCAAAATCAAAAATAAAGACAAATAAAAAACAGCTATATATACTATTTACAGCTGTGCACATTCTGATCATGCCACAGGTTGGATAGGGATATGTTTTATTGCACTGTTTATTGCACAGATTGTTGCACAGATTGTTACACTGAATTATTTGGAGCAAAAAGGCACAGATAAGAAAATCAGTCTATGTATTTTTCTTCATATCCAAGCAAGCAGACTCAAATCATAATCTCAAATCACAATGTTGTCGATATAAATTGTAACTGGACTTTTTTATCAACTTGTTCAGCAGTGATAATGAAGAATGAACAAACTATGGAAGGATAAGATAAGATAAGATAAGATAAGATAAGATAAGATAAGATAAGATAAGATAAGATAAGATAAGATAAGATAAGATAAGATAAGATAAGATAAGATAAGATAAGATAAGATGAGCCTATGTGCAAAAGATAACCTTTTTTTTGTCCAACAGTGGGAAAACTGCAGTGTTATAACAACACAGTATAAGAGCAGCAGTGGAATAAGAGTTCCAGAGTCAAAAATGTTTAAGATGAGTAGAGTAAAAAAAATATGAGTAATATAAAAATAAACATAAAGCATGCATATTCCTTTGTCTAACTTGACGACAAAACAAGAATAATAATCAGATTTCCTTTTCTTATTTGTCAGACAGATGGAAGAAGAGTTAATTATTTTACCTTTTTCCATCTGTCTGACAAATAAGAAAAGGAAATCTGTATAAGTTCTAGTAGACCAGTGGTTTCCAACCTTTTTTTGGCAAGTGACCCCATTTTAACATCACAAATTTCTGGCAACCCCAGGCATTCAAAACTGACACTTTTTTTTTTGGCTTAAATTAATGTCTTTTTGATCCTGTAATAGTTTTCTATCCTATGTTTCAAATACTGGTTAATTTTAGTGAACATTTAGTCTATATAATGTATATTATTATGGTCGGAGGCAGAAAAGCCAGGTGTAGATTACTGCACAAAGTGAGAATTTTATTTTCCTTGGTCAGGATATGTACAGTCAGTCCAGCTTGGATTTACAAGGCTGACAATTAATACTGAATAAACAAGAACTGCAGCTGCAGCATCTGAAACTGACCACAATGAACATTTGACAGATAAACAGAACCACAGTGCTTCAGTTTCAGCTTCAGAGTTTGTCATGTCTTTTATGGATTGGGATTGTCTCTGTCAACTCACCATATATTTTTTATTGGTAAGGTTTTTTTTTTTATTTATTTTTTATCAGTTATCAGAAATTTCAGGTGACCCCATCTGAAATCCAGGCAGTATGAACCTAATTGGACAAACAATAATAATCTCTCATGTACAGTGAGTGATTAGCAGAAAGTGACTAGAAGTATTGCACACATGAACAGACTATGAAATGAATGAATGAATGAATGATGAAATAAAATGACCAGGAATCTAATTTTTCACCAGGGTTCTTGGTCACTGCTGAGTAGGGATGTAACGATTACCAATATAACGATAAACCGCAGTAAAATTGCAGATGGTAAGTATTACAGTTTAAATTCTAATTATCGTGATAACCGTGTTTGATTACTGCACTTTTAGGGGGAAAAAAACCCTATGTAAAGCTATGATTTTATGTCAAATATTTGAGTATAGTTTTAATTTATTGCAATTTTAATTGTATATATCTAATATTTGGAACCAATATTGACTTTTAAAGTCGCTGAAAAGGTTCGTTAAGCATCTGTGTGTTATTTATGCAATACATTTTTCAAATCAGATTTTATATATTTTTTTGTGTGTTTTCTGGCCTTTTATGTTTTTATAGTAGGTTAAAGGGAAAAAATAATAATAGGCAGATGATATAGATGAAGTTGGGCTGAAAAAAAAAAAGATCCAAAACAGGGGTATAGTAAACATTTGTTTATATAGTATATAAAGGCAAAATCAAAAGTACTGAAAAACGGACAAAATAGGCTCAGACCACTAAGGGTTAATATTTGAATGTGTCTGCCAACAGAAAGTGCATTGTGCCAATTATTTTATTTTATTTTATTTTATTTTATTTTTAAATACAACTTAGTTAAATTATTTCAGTGTGTGTATAAGTACTTTTTGATGATTTTGAGCACAATTTCAATAATACCACGATAATAATGATAACCATGATAATTTTGGTGACAGTAACTGTGATATGAAATTTTCATATCATATCATATCATATCATATCATATCATATCATATCATATCATATCATATCATATCATATCATATCATATCATATCATCCCTACTGCCAAGTAGGGAATGTGCACTGTTTTTATTTTTACTTTATTTTATTGTATTTCTGTTTTTATTTTTTATTTTATTTTATTTCAAATTTCATCTTGTTTCTCGCACTACAAAAATTCTATGCATAATCAAATATTTTAATGTGCGCTGTTTTTATTTTTATTTTATTGTATTTCTCTCAAATTTCATCTTATTTCTTGCACTTCAAAAATTCTATGCATAATCAAATATTTTAATGTGCGCTGTTTTTATTTTTATTTTTATTTTATTGTATTTCTGTGCACTGTTTTTATTTTATTTTTATTTTATTGTATTTCTCTCAAATTTCACTTTATTTCTTGATGTATAATCAAATCTTAATGTATTTTAATATTGTATTTTTTTTCAATCAATGTGAAGCACTTTGGGCTACAATTTCTGTATGAAAGGTGCTATACAAATAAAGTTTATTATTATTATTATTATTATTATTATTATTATTATTATTATTATTATTATTATTATTAAGTAAATATGCCCATCTGAGTCTGTTAGTCTTTTATTTTGATAGTGCTTACAGGAAGTTGTTTCTGTGCGTTTGTTTGTGTGTTGCTGAGCCCGGGTCGGTCAGTGTTGACAGCAGGGCAGCATGAGACACATCTCTCCTCGGATCATGAAAGCATGGGGATATTTGGAGAAAAAGAGGTTTTGACAGCTCAGGGAAAAACACAACAAAGGTAAGAGATATATTTTCTATTTGACTGCAGTGTCACTGTGTCAAATACTCCCAGAAACACTGTCAGTACACAAGAGTCAACACAATGCCTCACAAACTCAGGATGTCTTGGAGTTTTTATACTAAGAACAGAACTAGAGCAAAAGGCAACACCATAATAACCTACTATTATAAGTAAAGTGACTTGGTCTGTAAAGTACAGGTCAAAGTTCAACATAAGATAAAGTCAGTTGTATGTTATAGATATAGATATAGATGCATATAGATATATCTCAGGATAAAAATGATGGTACTTTAACCCTTTCGTGGATGAATTATGGGAACCTTAATCAAAAATTTTTCCTGAGTGTTTTTATTCCTCTTTAGGGATGAAAAAAACAATGCAATTGAAAATTTTCTTCTGAAAAAAAAAAAAAAAAATAATAATAATAATAATGAAAAAAAAAAAAATAATAATCTTATGAACCTATTTTTCATGAATTTGCAAAAATGTCTACTCAACTGGACACCATGTGTTTAATTTTTGACGCACAGAAACATGTATTTGCTGATTACACTGGTCTACAATTTTTTAGAGACGATTTGCTTCAGAGATTAAATGTGCTAAATGTTACGTATTTTAATAAGATTAATTGGAAAATAAATGACAAAAGTGCCGGTTTGCTGATGTTTTCAAGGTGTATGATTAAGTGTTATTACACATATATATTAGTTTATGTACATTTATATAATAGTTTTATAAATCTTCCACTAAATAGAACCTGTAAAGTGAATGTATTCTAATGTGCAGACAGTGTTTTGAAGTAGATCTTGTAGCTCTGAGACAAATATTCCTTTTGAGTCAAACCCATTCTCTCGTTAATTCTTGTGTTTCACATTTTGACCCAAGGCTGTATCTTGGAAAGTTCAGCCAACCAGCATTTTTGACTTGATTTTTCTTTATCAGTGACTCTCATGTGGTAAAATTTCATTACTTTTATTCTGGAAGCATTTTCCTTGTAGACCAGTGTAAATTGTGTGAAAACTATGGGGAGGGCTTATGATTCTGGGGGTTTATGCTCAAGAGAGATCTACATAATGTTACCAATTCATGTCAGAAAAGATATGTAGTGTCTTAAAACTTTAATAAAGATATGTGTAAAAACAAACAAACAAAAAAAAGAACAACAAAATCCATGAATATACAAGAGAACAGCTGCAAAATAGCTGTCCACCGTAATGACCAATATGCATGAAAGGGTTAAAATAAACCACCCAGTGTCACAGACTTAAAGTACAATAAGGGGCTGTTAAAGTTGACTTCTGTCTATAAAGTCTATCATTGAGGAAGCTGAAGGTGGGTTGAGGGAAGGTCACACCCTGAGCTGGCACTACGCCTGCTTCTACTGTTACAATTCTAAGTAGCATATGAATAGAAACAGAATGGAGTATAGTGGTATAGCTCACAGTAGAACAGAGTAGGGATTAATGTGATTTTCTGGACAGATGATGAAGCCAGGCTGATGAAATGGTGCACAACAAACATAATAAAGCCCACAATAATACCATCAGATTCAGATTTAGATGGCTGGGTTAACAGTTGGTAATACTGTAGTGCTTTAGTCCTGTAGTAGAAGCAGATCGTATTTCCTGTCATTAGCAGAACTCTCAGGTTGAATCAGCGTCTATGTCGTGTAAACAATAGTACCCATTAGGGATGTAACGATATGAAAATTTCATATCACAGTTATTGTGACTAAAATTATCATGGTTATCTTTATTATCGCGGTATTATTGAAATGTGCTCAAAATGTTCAAAAAGTACTTGGTAACACTTTATAATAAGTACACACAATGAAGCATTAGTTAAGCATTAATTCATTATTTATAAAGCATATTTCTGACATGAATAGTCATTAGTACAGGGTGGGGAAGCAAAATTTACAATATTTTGAGGCAGGGATTGAAAGACAGTGTATGACCAATTAGTTTATTGAAAGTCATGAGAATTTATTTGCCACAAGAAAATGTACATAATAGAAAATGTTTTTATTCTGTGTCCTCCTTCTTTCTCAATAACTGCCTTCACACGCTTCCTGAAACTTGTGCGAGTGTTCCTCAAATATTCGGATGACAACTTCTCCCGTTCTTCTTTAATAGTATCTTTAAGAAAGTCGACATTGCTGTGTGATGTTCTATTGGTAGCATGTTCTAAAACGCCCCAAACAGCAGAATCCAGAGGGTTTAGATCTGGGCTAGAAGGCGGACATAAACATGATTCCCAAAAATTGCTAAAGTTGGATTTGTTGCTGTTGTCAACAAGTGTTTTGGTGTTCTTGTGTAAGATTTTAACTTCAAATCATATTTTACTGCATTTCTAACGGTCTTGTTGTCTACCTCAAGTTCAAATGTCCATTTTTCTCATGGATTTGGTTGGATCCTTTAGGATTTTGGATTTGAGAGCTTTAATAAAAGCTTTGGTATGTTTTTTGTTGCTTCCTCCACTTCCAGACTTTCTCGTTATAGTTTTGCTCATAGTCATTCTCTTCTTTCCATTATAAACAGTCTTTATGGACACTCCAACTATTTTTGAAATCTCCTTTGGTGTGACGAGTGCATTCAGCAAATCACACACTCTTTGACGTTTGCTTTCCTGATTACTCATATGGGCAAAAGTTTCTGAAAAGGTATGGATAATAGTGTTAGGTATGATTATGACATCAATATATGTTTGGTTTCAAAACAATTGACATAGTGCCTGCTGAGAAAAAACAACTAAATATTCATTGTAAATTTTGCTTCCCCACCTTGTATATGGTTTATAAGCACAGTTATAATGGTTTTACTAATCAATCATAATCATACTCATTCATCATTCAATCATGCAGTTTGTTTGATAATCCCATGTGCTGTGTCTTTCCTTTGTTAGAATAACTGAGACTTTTGTGAGTCTTTAAGCATTGCCAACCTTTAAATCTCATTTGTAAATGCTTTATATGGGATAGATAGTGTACACTATGGATGAGCTCACACCATATACTTAATTAATGAGGAGTAAGTGCTTTATAACTACCTGAAATAATGGATTCCTGTATTAATAACTGTTTATAGGACATCTATTAGAAAATAAATGTGTGAGTTCGTATAAAATACCCACTAACATATTCACCTACCATTAGTACATGTCTGAATAGTGCATTTTCAAGCATAAATGCACATTATAATTTGTTTGTAAGTGATGCAATACTAAATGTGTAAATGCTGAATCCATAATTTATAAAGTATGAAAATACAATCATTAAACACATTATAGATGAGCTTATTAATGATGAGTAAAATCATTATAACTGTGCTTATAAACCATATATTAATGAGTATTCATGTCAGAAATATCCTTTATAAATGATGAATTCAGTATTTGTTAATGCTTAACTAATGCTTCATAGTGTGTACTTATTATAAAGTGTTAAAAGTACTTATATACACACACTGAAATAATTTAACTAAGTTGTATTTTGGAAATAATAAATAAAAAAAATAGGCACAATGTACTTTCTGTTGGCAGAAACATTCAAATATTAACATGTAAACATCAAACATACAAATGTGTATTAAAGATGGCACGTTATGGCCATTGTTTGACCATTTTCCAGATCAAATTTGAGTTGTTTTAGTTTCTTTTTCATAGATAGATAGTCTCTCTCTCTCTCTGTGCACTTGGACCAGGTCTCTCTCTCTTTCTCTTTGTCTTTTAAAGTTCACTTTAACCTACTATATCAACATAAAAGGCCAGAAAGCACAAAAAAATATAAAATCTGATTTGAAAAATCTATATAATTTATTGCATAAATAACACAAAGAGAATATTGGTTCCAAATATTAGGTCTATAAAATTAAAATTGTAATAAATTAAAACTATACTCAAATATTTGACATAAAAGCAGATCTTTACATAGGCATTTTCTCTGGAAAAGTGCGGTAATCAAACACAGTTATCGTGATAATTAGAATTTAAATGGTAATACTAAGCATTGGGAATTTTACCACGGTTTATCATTATACTGGTAATCGTTACATCCCTAGTACCCATCCAGAACTGTTGAAACATTTAAACACATTCTATGTTGCACTTCTATTTTAAAATATCCAAAAGGTAGTTTTGGATATGGCCTGTTTTATATGTTTTGTTGGCTTGTGTACCTGTCACATTTGTTTAATGATGTCATATTTACCATTTAGTCACTTTATCTATGTTTCTTGTCAGTGGTGTCTTATCCCATATATTAAGTTCATATTATATGATGTTAGGTCACGTAAACGTAATGTGAATGAAACTTTAAGGTTTTGATTCAGTTACTGAGTCGTATTGAAACGCTCTGTATGATTAAATTCAGTTGTCCGTTGTGAACATGTTTAGGGGGTTTTGTTTTAAGTAATGACTGAAGTGGAAATGTACAGCTTTTTCTATTGTTAGTTTGAGTATAGTATTTCTAAAAAATATATAGGGTGTGTTAAAGTTTAGACAGACTATGATTTAAATTAGATCTGGTTGGAGACTGACTGCATAATTAATTACAAAAAACATTCTTTAAAAACCCTGACTCTTGTCAAAATGAAAAATATAGCCTGTATGAAACGATTAGAAAATTACACTTGATTTATTCAACATTAACCAAAGCCCAAATAAGTCCCTAAAAGAGAGGCAGATAAAGTACAAACTATAAATACAATTAAGTACATGTATAATGGGATTATTAGCATTATTAGCAAACAGTATTTGTCTGTTTATTTTTATTTTATTACCCCACCCCAGAAAGGGGAGGCAAGGGGTATTGTTTTTGATTTGGTTTGTTTGTTTGTTAACACTTGAGCAGCAAAACCATTGCTTGAATTCATACCAGATTGGGTTTATAGATTGCCAGTGACCCAGAAAAGATCTGATTACATTTTGAAAAAAGTAGGTCAAAGTTAAAATTTTTTATTCATTTTTTAAATCTTATTTTTTCCCATTTACTTGTAATGGACGAAATTTCAAATGTCTGTAGTAGCAAAAGTGTTGGTTGAATTCATACCAAATTGGGTTTATATATGGCCAGTGACCCAGAATAGATCTCATTACATTTTGGGAAAAGTAGGTCAAAGTTCCAATTTTTTTATGAATTTTTAAAATATTTTTTTTTCTTCTCCCATTTACTAATAATGGGCAAAATTTCACATGTCTATAAAAAAACAATTTTGTTTCAATTTACTTCAAATTTGGCACATATATAGAGGCAATTGATATACTGACATCAGCACATGCATAGACATGATGACATCAACTGGATCGATGCCAAAATAAGCTACAATATTTATAAGCTACACTACTTACAATACAATACAATACAATACTGTTTGTTTAAGCAGACATTTTAATTCCTAACTGAACCTGAAGGTATCCATTAGATAAACCAGGCTCATATGTGTCTGTCAGTCAGTATAGTGGATGGACTGGCCTGTGCTTTGTCATGTCTTCTACAAATTTGCATTTCTCCAGGTGATTTTCATCCACTTTTACATATTTGCTCCTCCTCATATTTGCAAACCCTGCAGAATTGTAGAGGTTGAATGTTTATGTGTCTTTACTCTTTTAGAGTTTACTTTATTACCACTACATAGCCTGTGTCAAAAACTGCTCTGTAGATTTCATTTCATTTTGATACAACCTTCATATTACCTTTCTCTGTTTCCGTCTATAATTGGCACCATTTGAGTAGAGTGTCTTGAGGAATACCCTTAAACACCCCCACCCTAATGCTGCCAAGTTGGAATCCTTACACCCACTGGACTATCTGAGCCCAGTTCCTTACTTGAGTTTTCAAGACCTCAGAATGTGTCCCTTACTCTTCTACAGAATTATTTAACAATAGTCATTTTTCCATTGGACATCTGTGCAAAACTTAGAAGATATTTATTAATTGTTGAAAAAACAGAAGTGTGTAATGGCAGTTTTTCCATTAAATGACAAATGCGATGATTTGTTTATTTGTTATAATGAGATGTCATGAGGAGTCATTCAATAAACGTGGCAACGAACATAAATATCACACTGATTTACAGATATATTATATATATATTTCTCTGATAGCACCCTCTAGGCCCTGGAAAATGCTTGCATTTCTCTGTTGTTTTGAATCTAGAACGCTCGTTACCCCTCTATCTTCTACTAAATTAAAAAATGACTGGGTTTCCTCATGTGTCCACACATACCACACCATGTTTATTTTAAAACTGTTCTTTGCTTGTTGTAACATCCATCAACATGTTTTTTTTTTTGTTCACGTGACTCTAGTTGTACAAAAAAGTCTTTCCATTGTAGTTTTGCATACATGATATTCCAATTTCACCCAAAAAACCACCTCTTGCAAGCACAAAAACTTTTATGTGCAAGTTAAATTTCTGTAATTTTGAAATAAACTCTTCAATCAGTGATTCACTCTACAGTTTGACTGTGGGAACCTTTGACTACCCCCCCAGATCCCCAGAGTGTCTTTGACTAGAACGGACTGCTCTTGCCAGCAGATATTAATGTATTAATAGGTGTTTTGGCTGCTACTTTGGTCCTGCCACCACCCATCCCCCCTTTCATAATACAAACAAGCCAACGAATACCCCCTGCCCCCAATCTGAGAACCTGAAAAAAGCCTGGTGCTTATTTTAGGCTCAGTGGAAGATAACTGACACGTCAGGGTTGCATACTGTATGTAAATAATATGTCCAGGCTGCAGAGGTTGTAGATGAGTGGCTAAAGTACTGAACGATCAGTTGGCATGATAGGAAATGATCTTCTCGTCACTGAAATTCCAGTGGTTAATACTCTGTCCAGTGATTACTTGGAAACTGGGAGTTTAAAACATGAAGTCTTAACACATGTGAGTCACTGACCGGGTTACAAAAACAAAGCTGTAATCTCTTGGTTCTACTTAGTCACAGTATGAGAAAAAGTTTAAAGTAGTTGAATTCAGATGAACTGTTAAGATCAGTTCTTTTGCACAATTAGTCATCGTCATGGAGTGGAGTGACTTTGTGGAATAATCTAGAACAGGAGATAAAGGAAAGTACAAACAGAAATGTATTTAAAAAGAGGTATAAAGAATTGTTTCTAAATAGGTATATGGAACATGAAGGATAAAAATAGTATTGTCTCAAAGACCAGTCGTGGTTTCTTGGAATTAAGAGAGAGTAATTCGAATTTCAGAGATTTTTGTATGTGTGAGTGGATTAAAATGAGGACAAGTGTGAAGTCTAGATGAACTGGGATTGTGGGTGTGAAATTATGGAATGGATCTTATGATGCATTTGAGTTATCCACGCCTTTGGCAAAGTTAAAAAAAAAAAAAGAAAAAAAAAAGAAAGGAGTACTTTAAGTTTAAATTATTCAGAAATATTGAATTGAGATGGTAGATGTGTTTTTGTTAGTTTTTTTTTTTTTTTTTTTTTTTTTTTTTTTACATTTTTTTATTTGTTATTGTTATGGTGTGAATACTCGATACTGTACACATTTAAGTTGATGTAAGCAGTGTATTAGTTGAAAAGGATAGGCAAAAAAATAAGCTTTTGCTTCTAGCCTATTCCTTTTTTGGTTTTTATGTTTATTACGATTGATGTACTGAGTATAATGATTGATGTAAAACTAAAATAAATTCATTCATTCATTCATTCATCATCCTCAGCTGATGTCATAAAACACCCATAGCTGGTCGTCAATGGGGTACGTGAAAGGGATGCGAAAAATCAAGGCAGGATACGGTACAAAGTGAGTGATAGGACCACAGACTGAATATAAGTAGTAGACAGAGGAGTTCCGATGTTCTTTGGAAGCCAGTAGTTTGTAATGTATCTGTTACTATGTTGGGTTTTTTGGAGGAGAAAGTGACTATATTTGGACAAAAGGGGTGGAGCTGCAGGAGTATGAGGGATTATGTGTGAGTTAATACTAAACCTTTCTGTTCAGACATGGCAAAATGGTTAATTTTTGTATTGTTCACTTGTAATGCCATATATGTCATACTGTGTGGAAATATGGGGCAATGTGTATAAAAGTAATTTAGACCCGATAATTAAACTCCAAAAAAAAGCTATTAGAGTCATAAACAAAGCCTGTTATCTCCAATCAGGTAATCCACTTTTTGTAGAATCTGGTTTACTAAAATTTTTTGACATTGTATATTTAAAAACAATGGAATTTATGTTTCGCGTTAAAAGTAAAAACCTTCCTTTTTGTATTCAGAAAATTTTTAAGTTAAGAGAAGGACATTATAATTTAAGAGGGATGTTTGTGTTTGAAAAATGTAAAGTAAGAACAAACGTTAAATATCACAGTGTTTCAGTTATTGGTGTCAAGCTATGGAACGAACTGAAGGATGAAGTGAAATTGTGTAGCTAACTGTTGAGTTTCAAAAAGACTTTAATTTGTCAAATTCTGAAGGGCTATGAAAGTAATATGATTACAAAATGATTTATAACACTGAATGTAGTATAATTTGTGTTTAAGTATTTACCTGCTGCAACTACGGGTGTAGACGTGAATTAAGGATGTGAATAGGAGAAGCAGAAATAAGCCTCCGGCTTCAGCTTCTTCCTTTTTCAGTTACAAAATGTGTTAATTTTATGTTTGTTTGTTTTTTAATATGTATGTGTTTTGTTGTTGTTGTTGTTTTCAATATGTATATGTTTTGTATTTTGTAGTTAACTGAAATAAACATTCATTCATTCCTTCATTCATTTTAAGTCATTTTACAGTCTCGTTAGTGTATTTTATTTTATTTATTTTATTTTCACATAGTAAAAAACATACATAAATACATGGTTAAAAATTGTGATGGATGGTTACCAAAAACCCTCAAGGGGCTTAGTGGCAACTTCCAGATTTCAAAGATTACTTATAAGTGCAATTAAAAATACAGAAAAATATTTGCAAGCTGCACAAAAGTACATTTTCTACAAATAAAATTCCACGATATACCAAGCTTAGAAATGTATCCCATGTGGAAAATTACAATCATGCAGGAACAGAGTTTTTGCGGCTTTTTTAAACTGAATTTGAGGAAGCTCTGTAAGAACAGTTGGCAGATTATTCCATATTTTTAATATATTATCAACCACAACTCTAATCAAGTTGTCTGACAGGAAAAAATGTGCATTATTAAATAAACAGACACTGAAAGTTCGACTACAGGTGAGCAGCAGTCATACTGACCTGTCAATCAAAGCGTCACGACATCAGAGTTTCTACTTGTAAGGGTGGATCAGAAAATGAATGAATGAATGATTTTAATATACTGCAAAAATCTAAATCTTACCAAGTGTGTTTTTCTCATTTCTAGTCAAAATATCTCATCACACTTAAAATACGACATAATCACCTAAAGAGTAATTTTTCAGTGAGGTATAAGAACTTATTTTTAGACAACAGATCTTGAAAATCTTATTTCAAGAAATCTTATCAAGATAATTTTCATTTGTTCCATTGGCAGATTTTTTTTTTTGCTAAATTCAAGATTTTTATTTATTTATTTATTTTACTTAATTCAAGCAAAAAATCTGCCAATGGAACAAGTGCAAATTATCTTGGTAAGATTTATTGAAATAAGATTTTCAAGATCTTTTGTCTAAAAATAAGTTCTTATATCTCACTGAAAAGTTACTCTTTAGGTGATTATGTCTTATTTTAAGTGTGACGAGATATTTTGACTAAAAATGAGAAAAATCCACTTGGTAACATTTCGATTTTTTCCAGTGTACAAAGGTGTATTAGTGTGGACAAAGCCTAAATTGTTAATTAACAAACTAAATGTGTGTGCGCTTTTGGGACCAAGATGTGGGTGAAAAACTGTCAACAAAACATTAATGTTAACTAGATAAAAACACTAGCAGCTAGTTAGTCTACTCATAACGGCTCAGCAGAGAAACTCTAATTTCTCACTGAAAAACTTGCTGGCCTTATCAAGAGAGTGATACCCATGGCCAAAATAAATCTGGAAAAAAATAAATAAATAAATAAAATAAGATTCTGGCTGTTAACTTTGACTTAACAAAACTGACTCATTTTTTTCAATCCATGACAAAAACGCAGCGTACAAACTAAAGTTTATTCAGAAGTTTGAACCCTTCTTCAATTCCTATCTTTCTTCAGCTACGTCTAAACGACAGCGCTCGTGGTATTTTTCTTTTGCGGATTCAAAAAGTTTCGCATCCATACACGTATTGTCTCAAGAAATATCAACGTCCAGATGGAAAAACTGAGTTAAAATAGTGTAATACATATACCTGTGGCGATTTCTCATAGACTGCGAAAGAAGCTGCGGTCAACGCATTTGCCTGTAGACGCTCAGTGTCCATGCACTTCTATGGGACTAAGTGGAACAGTTTTTTTCAAGGTCAAGGTTACTTTATTTATACCCGTAGGTAGATTTGTTTTGCAGTCTAGGTGATTGCTTTGGTACTACAACAACACATACATTAAACATGTAAGACAGGCACTTGATCGCGCTTACAGACAGGACAGAAAGTGTTCAGTGTTCCACCATTCATCTGTATAGCAGCATGGATAAGTAAAAGAATAAAATAAATAAGATCAAATAAATAAAAACAAGATGCAATAAAACACAATAAAAACCAGAAAAGATAAAAACAATCCGGGATAAAAACCAGGATAAGAACATAAAATTAAAAAATTAAAAAAATTTGAGGTCACAATAATAATAAATAGAGCAAAGAAATGAAATAAATAACTAAATAAGTTAGTAAAGTGCAATGTCACTATTTCTTATTGAGCTCAGTGATGGCGACAGGAACAAAGCTATTTTTATAACGCTGTGTCCTGCACCTTGGGACTAAGAACCTCCGTCCAGAGGAAAGGAGCTGAAATTCACCTGGTAAAGGATGGGAGTCATTGTTAAGAACTGATGAAGCCATCCTCTGGACCTGTTTAGTGTACAGGGAGGCGGGACAAGACTGGGACTCACCAATCAGGCGACTGGACCATCTCACTATTTGATTCAGTGAGTTTCTCTCTGCAACTGATGTCTGACCGAACCACGCCACCAGACAAAAGATAAAACAGACTCAATAAAGGAACGATAAAACGTTGCCTCAAAACTGGACGGTAATTGGATAATTGCCACGATGTTGTCCCGCCTCCGGACGCCCGGTGTCTCTGGGGGTGAATGGAGCTGTGGGCTGAGCTCGGCCGGGCTGGACGCTGGGCTTCCATGTGCTGATTGGAGGATCAGTCGAAAGGTTGAAACCCGTTTGATTGACAGCTATTTTCAGATCTACTCCTTCACTGACAGTTCAGTTTAATACCGTCAAACATTCTGCTGTGAAATCAGAGAAACGCCTACGAAATTACTCGTTCATTTCTTGGACTGTAAATAAAACACACTCATTGTACTTCCTTGTTTCAATTTAACATAATTTCAACGTTTTCTTGTTTACTTGGTACAATAAGGTCACTGACCATTTTCTTAAAAAGGAACAGAGGGACGAATTTAAGTTTAAATAACTTGACCATTTTTTTGATCTAAGGCGACAATGAGCTTCCCCTCTCTGAAAGATGAGCAGTAGCCGCTGACATATACCACACCTATATGCCTAGGGACTACAGATGGAAATTAGCAGTGCTGCTACAATCTGGCATATTTACAGCTGCAGTTGTTGTAGATGTTCATTAATATGCACTGTCCCTATTAAATAAATAAATAAATAAATAAATAAATAAATAAAATAAATGTGGCGCTGTACACAAACACAGACAGAGCCGCAGAACACACTAAAATTACAGAAGAATGCAGGGTCCGGGTCGTCCTTCCAGCAGGACACTGTGGTGGACTTAAAAATATCTGACGCCTGTATCTGTTTATGCGTCTCCGCTGGTCCACTGGTTGATACAGCGTTACCAGGTTTTGTTGTGGTAGTGCTAATAAACTTAGCAGCACCTGCAGCACAAACACAACTCTGTAATCCACTATTGTTGTTGTTACTGGTTGTTATGTCTGGGGTTTTCTTCTTCTGGTCACATGGTATGGCGTCATTGTTTCCAAAAAGTGGTGTTTTGTCTCTCAACACAGCAGCATACGGTGGCATTGTGAGATTTTTCCGCTCTGGGACCCGTTCTCAAAAAATACCGTTTCAGTGTACCGACAATGCCAGTGTCATGTGGACGAAAGGCCGAAACAACATTAAACTTTTTGATTGACATAATTACATTGTCGTGTGGACAGGCTCTTAATGTTTTTGTGTTAGTTTTTAAATTGGGTGCATCATAATGTAAAGTGTTAGAAAATGAATCCTGAGTGTTGCCACCCGCTTTTGTGTTTTTCTGTGTTACCTACAGTACCATACAGTAGTCTGAGGCTTTAGTTGGTTTTACACAATTTTAATGAGAATATCTTTTTTTTCAGTCTAAAATACAAAAATATAATCTTAAAATACATCAAAAACCCCCAAAAACATTAAAAATCACTAAAATATAAACTACTTCTACAGGAAACAGTCAGTATTTAGTGTGATCTCTGTTCCCAAATAAGAAACATTGGACAAGTGTTGAATGAAATTGTTTTTTTGTTTTTTTTTTTCAAACCTTTATTGAAGCAACACCAAGTGACAAAGAGATTTATGTACAGTATTATACCATATTTACATTTAATCATCATAATGTGTGTGTGTGTGTGTGTGTGTTTGTGTGTGTGGGGGGGTGTTAAGATATATAGCATGTAATATACAAAAGAAACAAAATGTCAGTAGGTAATAATAATCAATGTCCTGTCTTGGTTGTGTAAATGTTTTGGGTGTGGTGGAGTGTGTAAGATGTGTATGTGGTGTGACTGTTGTGATGTGGGCTTCTCAAAAATAAATAAATAACTAGAAAAGCACTCGGAGAGCACAAACCTCCGCCAAGGCAAATCAGCCCCCCCATCACAATCAAAATGTAATCATTTGTTCCTCCTGTTGCCAGTATCAACATTTCATGAAAATCCGTCCATAACTTTTTGAGTTATCTTGCTAACAGACAGACAGACAAACCCCGATGAAAACATAACTTCTGCTGTTACACTTGGCGGAGGTAAAAATTTAAATCAGGGATATGACCAAAGACAATCATTAGGTAACTGAAACTAAATGAGAAGAAGAGAAAGGAAAAGGAGAGAGAGAGAGAGAGAGAGAGAGAGAGAGAGAGAGAGAGAGAGAGAGAGAGAGAGAGAGAGAAAACAAAGGAGGAAAACGGGGGGTATAAAAAGTGCTGCATGTACGGGTGCCTTTTATTTATCGCCATTAAAAACATTGCACCTGTTGGTGTAAAATGAATCGAAATTACAAAAACCAGAGTTGAATGTGGGAATATGAGGCCAAAACCAGGTATATGATGGTGATAGGGGCAACGGCAGCAACAATAACACCAATAGTACACTAATTACAATATGTAACTATTGTATTAATACTATAATATTGAGGATGAGAATAAAGAGAATGGAATGAAAGAGAGGAAACAGAAAGACATGGGGAAAAAAAGATGAAAAAGAAAAGAAAAGATCAATACATAAGTTGAAAATTAAGAAGGAACGAATGAGAAAAGAAAGAAAAAAATAGAAATAGAAAGAAAAAAATATATAATTTGAGCATGTGTGTGTATGTAAGTGTGTGTGAAGATTATAAGAAGAATGTACTGTGTATGTATGCATGTGTGCATGTATGTATGTAGTATATATATGTGTGTGTGTGTGGGTGTGTGTGTGTATGTGTGCATGTGTATAGATGGATAGATGTGTACGTGTATGGCTGTATATGTATGTACGTATATATGTACATATTGTTGGTTTAGACAAAGGGGTGAGAGCTAATAAGCCATGCTTCTTCTCACTCCTTTTCGAATATGACTTTTTTTTTTCTTTTTCTTTTTGCGTGTATCATTATTTTATGCTTACTTGAATTTTCATTTCTATATTATGTCGTGCAAAGAAGTCAAATAGTAGTAATCAGGAAGCTTGTATTATATCCATATTCGAAATAAATCAGTTTAAAAAAAAAAAGTGAGATGGGTTTGAATGAAATCTGGTGTAAAACACTAGAAGATTAGTTCAGTGAATCTCATAATGTCTGCACAGATGAGTTTAAGATCACACTAAATACTGGATACTTCAGTCTGTTCTTCTATATTCACGTATATTTTCTTCCAGAGACAGACAAATGCATTCGTACATTACAACATATCATTATACTTGTGCTAAAACCACAAACCTACTTGTGGTTTAAACCTTTTCCACAGTTCTGTATAAAACTCCTTTTCCTGTGTAAGACACCAGATTGATTCAACAATGGCTCATTTTATTTTAGAAAATGATGAAATACAGCCCATATTTTACTTTGGGGGAAACACAGAGAGAATGTGTGGTTGTTTTATGTCGAGACAACGCGATAAGAGGCAGATAAGATAGTTTATTTACTCCCAAGGGAGGAGATGAAGAAGGACCTCAGTGACACCAGAGAGATGAGAGATGAAAAAGAAAGGGAGGCGGCTTCGTGTTTTGGCGGTGAACGTGATGTCAGGCTGACCATCTCAGAACGGTGTCAGTGTGTCCTGGCTTCCACATGGATGAGTGGGTGGAGGGAGACGTAGAAGACATAAACATGGTTACTGTTGTGTTGGTGATGGACTCTCATTTCCCTCCTCACAGCCTGCAGAGTTATGGATAATGTTGGGAGTAAAGCGTTACAAAAGTAATGCATTACAGTTACAGATTACTTTTTGCTGTAACACAGTAGTGTAAAGCATTACTTATCAGTTTTCAGTCATATCCTCCTGAGACCTAACAATGCATTTTTGTCCTCTGTAGCGGACAAGAGTTTCACAGCACAGAAAAAATGTTCACTGGATTGGACGTTATATAAAACAATATTTAAAAAGTATCTGAAAAAACTTTTGCTGTTTCCAATTAAGGCAGGGGTGTCAAACTTATTTTCATTCAGGGGCCACATTAAGCCAAATTGGATCTGAAGTGGGCCGGACCAGTAAAACAATAAAATAATAATAATATATAAATAAGGTTAACTCCAAACTTTTTTCTATGTTTCAGAGCAAAAAAAGTAAAATTCTGTGGTGAAAATGTTCACATCTACCAACTATCCTTTAAAACAATGTGAATAACATGAACAAACTGAAAGTTCTTAAGAAAACTAAGTGCAATTTTAACAATATTATGTCTCAGTTTATCATTTAAATATGTAAATTGCAACTTACAGATCACAGTGGATCCACAAATACACAAAACATTTAATAACAGGCAGAATATTGTTAAAACTAGAAGCACTCGGAGAGCGCAGACCTCCGCCAAGGCTGATCAGTGGGCCCCCCCGTGGGCCCCCCCGCCCCCAAATACCACCAAAATTTAATCATTTCTTCCTTATCCCATTTCCAACAAACCCTGAAAATTTCATCCAAATCTGTCCATAACTTTTTGAGTTATGTTGCACACTAACGGACAGACAAACAAACAGACAGACAAACAAACAAACAAACCCTGGCAAAAACATAACCTCCTTGGCGGAGGTAATTACACTTCAGACATTTCAAAATGTTTATATTTGTTGAGGTTATTCGTGTTTTTGTGAAATGTTAGTTTGTTTTAGTGTAAATACAGTAAAATAACATGAAAATTTTTACATTTACAAAGACAAAAATTTGGAGTTGTCAGTATTTATGGGTTATTATGATAGTATTTTACTGATCCGACCCACTAGAGATTAAATTGGTCTGTATATGGAACCTGAACTAAAATCATTAATATCTTCAGTGTAATTTTTGCATTTCACAAATTCATCCCAGGGGCCGGACTGGTCCCTGTGGCGGGCCAGATTTGGCTCGCGGGCCGCATGTTTGACACCTGTGAATTAAGGCAATTATTTAATGTAAAATGGTGAAAATGTTTACTTACTGGGTCTCAGGAGGATATTTTACTTGGTACATGTTCAGTAGTGCTTGCGTTACAACACACTTTTCATCCATAATTTAATTTCTCAAATGAAAAAAAAAAGAAAAAAAAAACTCAGCAGGACTGTAAGACCTTAAGGCAGCAGTTTTCAACCTTTTTTGGCTCATGACCCCATTTTAACATCACACGTCTGGCGACCCCAGACATTCAAAACGAAGACCTTTTTTGCTAAAATGAATTGGTTTTTGATCATGTAACAGTTTGCTATACTATGTTGCAAATAAACATTTATTTTAGAGGACATTTAGTCTATATAATGTATATTATTATGGACGGAGGCAGAAAAGCCAGGTGTAGATTACTGCACAAAGGGAGAATTTGATTTTCCTTGGTTAGGATATGTACAGTCAGTTCAGCTTGGATTTACAAGGCTGACAATTAATACTGAACAAACAAGAACTCAAACTATGAATTATGAAAGAGCTGCAGCATCTGAAACTGACCACAATGAACATTTGATAGATAAACAGAACCACAGTGCTGCAGTTTCAGACTCACAGTTTGTCTTTTATGAATTGGGCTTGTCTCTGTCAACTCACGATATATTTTTTATTAGTAATTTTTTTTTTTTATGATTTACTAGAACTTTCAGGCAACCCCATTTCAATTCCAGGTGACCCTACATGGGGTCCTGACACTGCCTTAAGGAATCAACAATTGCGTCTGTAAAGTTGGTGTTCAGCCAATGGGTGAAGACGGCAGAAGACAGTCCATTGTTCACATGGACGTATGTTTATTACTAACCCTAACCCTGCTGTACAGAAGCTAGTTAGCATGATCCCTGTGATCAGCAATGACAAGATAAGCTAACGTTTCTATGACTAGTTAGAATTATTTATCGATTACGGATTTATCTACTAGCGTCCTCGGTGCCATGCCCCATGTTTGAACATGTAAAATGTAAAAAAAATAAAATGCAAAGCATTCCTGCTGGGATTCGAACATCATAGACTGTAGCGTCACTTACTGAGGAATCCACCCACATGCACTTTGGGGTGCAAATTTATGTGCAACTTTGTGGGGGTGGGGGGTTGGCTTCTACTGTGCACATGCCATTTATGGCGAGAGTTTGTATGTAACTCAAAAGTAATACAGGAATTATGTAACATTACGTTACAATTCTGAGACAGTAATATTGTAAGGTAAGGAATTACTTTTAAATAACAGTAACAAGTAATCTGTGATGGATTGCAGTTTAGAAGTAACTGCATTTGGAGGTATCAGATGTCACTAGCTGAAATGCGCAAAATGTAAATTGCGCAATACAAAACTGGTAATTGAAATGCAGAAATGTCGCAAAAACTGGCAAAGATTACAAAAAAGTTTTTATGCTCTCATGAGGTGGATTTTGAGACGTTTTGATTTAGAACTATTGAGTTTAAGTGTAATGGAAACACATTTTGTGTATTTTCACTAGACACGGGCAAGACAAACCTGGTGCCACGAGAGGTTTTCATTTCATTTCATTTATTAAGATCCCCATTAGCAACTGAATCATCAGTTGCTTTTCTTCCTGGGGTCTCCTCTACATTACATTACAATTTAATTATTTACATTAATCTTACACCATTCATGCCCACACCCACACACACACACACACACACACACACACACACACACAAACGAGACACATACAATAGCCCAATGCAATAAAAATAAATAAACAAATAAAATAAGTAATGTACATTTTAGAGGTGTTAGAAAATATCGGTTCTGCAATATATCACGATATTTCATTTCACAATTCTGTATCCATATTAAAAAGTACTGTATTGATATTTTTAGGTATTTATTCAAATGCAGATATGGCGGAGGTTCATTTTGTTTTTTTGGTTTTCTTTATTGTTTATATCGTATTTATTATTATTTAACACTGTTTTATTAAATAATGTTTTTTTTTACACATCCTAAAAGCATTTTTTTTACGTCTGAGAGGCAGATGGTAGTTCCTTTGGAAACTAGGAGAATTAGAAAAAAATTTGTGATATAGTATAAGATCCTGTTCTGAAATAAAAATGTGTTTAGTATTTACACATATTTCTGGTGTAATTCAGTCCTTCCAGGAAATAATCATTTAAAAAAAAAAAAAAGAAACAAACAAAAAATTGCCTTTTTAACAGTGTCATATCGTGATATATCGTATCGTGATCCTAGTATTATGATTTATATCGTATCGCCAGATTATTGCCGATACACAGTCCTAGTACATTTGTACTCCTTCACCAAACAATGGCTGTCTGATACAAATAAACAAAAAAAAAAGTTCTATACATTTCTACTCCTTCACCAACCAATAGCTGTCTGATATAAATCATAAGACATCTTTCAATTTTATCAATACTCAATAACAGGTTCAATAACAGGTTCAATAACAGGTTCAATAACTTTTAAATAACAGTAACAAGTAATCTATAATTGATTACAGTTTGGAAATAACTTGCACAACACTAGTTATGGAGGCAGTACTGGCATAATCAAAACCAGTTTGACCATCATGGGGAACAGTGTCTGACTGCCCCAGCTACATTAAGCACCCCAGGGACCAAATGCAGAAATGCAAATGTTTAAAAAAAAAAGGCACCTCATGGCATCCTTCCAAACTGGAACTACTATCTTTGGAGCCTGCTCTGGGAAAATAATAAAATCTGTAATCACTCTTACATGGACAAGTCAGCTGCCATAAATCCTGGTGTCCTGGTTCTTGTAAGTGGATCACAGAGCGAGTCAGCTTTAAGAGGCCACTTGCCTCCGAAATTTATGCCTGAAACAATAGATACTTGAAATGAAATGATAGTAATGTGGTTGTTCACAGTGGAAAATGGGTATCGAGCCACAGAAGCAAAAAAGAAGGATGTTCAGCAGACCAACAGTAACCTCAGATCAGCTCCACTCAGTGAGAGGTTTTATTGGCTTTGAATTTTCACATCAAAAGCTTCATGTGGAAACACTGAAAATTGCAATATCATTGTTATTTTGGGTCAGAAAATAGGTGCAACAATTTAATGAACACTGTATGGACCTATAGGGAAACCAAAACAGTCTCTAACTTAATACAAGAAACAAACATAAATGCTATTTTAGACTGGAACAACCATAAGACACCATCACTTAATAAGAGCTGCAGAAATAAATGTTAGCCAGTACATTGATAAACTATGGCAAATTCTGAGATGCAAGTTAAAGAACCATGACACTGTTGATTATGATGACCTCTGAACTTTTTTAACCCATTAAGACCCAGTGCTACTTCTGTGGCAGTTTCCAAATGTTTTTTTGTTCTCTCTATTTAACCTTTCTTCAATAGGGCGTCCCATTTTTGGGACTTCTTTTCCCATCAAGCTCTTAATTTGACCAGTTAATCTCTTATATATTAGTAACTCCCCCCAAAAAAATCCAGCCCAATCCTTAAAGTTTTAGACCCCCCCTACCACCATCTTCAGGGTGTCCATCAGCCTAGTGCAGAAAACCTATTTTTCAATGGAAAACCATGCATTTGTCGGTTAGTTCTGCCATATTTGCTCATGCAAATGTCATATTAGAAGTTTTGGTGGATGCTGCTGTTGTTTATGAAGGTCTCAAATTATGTACAGGTCACAGTCACATGATTTTAGACAAGGTCAAGGTCATTTGACAGTGAAAAATGGGTAAAATCACACGTTTTTTTGCTGATTTCTTTATTGCCTAGTCTTATTTCAAAGATATGCACTCAGGGCTTTTGCTGGAGAACAAAACCTCTAATATGACATTTGCATGAGCAAATATGGCATAACTAACCAACAAATGCATGATTTTCCATTGAAAAATGGGTTTTCTACACTCGGCTGATGGACACCCTAAAGATGGCGGTGATGGTGGGGGGGTCTAAAACTTTACGGATTGGGCCAAAAATTTTTTTGGGAGTTACTAATATATACGAGATTAACTGCTCAAATTAAGAGCTTGATCGGAAAAGAAGTCCCAAAAATGGGACGCCCTATTCTTCAATATTTTATAACTATTTATTAGTCGAATATTATCCTCTGCATTTTGCATTTTTCAGTGAAAATTAGGGGTGTGTATTGGCAAGAATCTGGCAATACAATACAAATCACAATACTAGGATCACAATACGATATATAGCGATATATCACAATACTGTTAACAAGGTGATATTATTTATTTTGTTTCTTTTTTAAAAAAGATTATTTCCAGGAAAAACTTATAGTGCAGCATTTGGATAAATAAAGTTTTAACATGTGACTTTACCAGTACAAAAAAACACATGAATAAATAAATAAATAAATAAATAAAGTTTTACAGACATTACAGTTTAAGATCCTGCTTAACCGTTCATATTCTATTGCAAAAAGAATACATAGTGTTCAGTCCCTTAATCATCCAACATCATAACATTATTTTTGTGCATTCTCAATAAAAAAACAACAACATTTGCCTCTGTCAGACAGTAAAAAGTGCTTTTAGGATGCTTGAATTATCCATTATTTAACAAAACAGTGTTATCAATTTCAAAAAACTACATTTATGACCGGCAATATCACAATACTACTTTTGTAGTATACAAACAACACAGCAATATCCCCATGTGAATATAGAAATAAAAGAGCTTGAAAAACAAGAAACAAAAATGCACCTCTGCATCTGAATAAATACCTAAAAATATCAGTACAGTACTTTTTAATATTGATACAGTATTGTGAAGTGAAATATTCTGATATATTGCAATACCAATATTTTCTTACACCCCAGGAGAAAATCATGTATTTTTCTATATTTAATTCACTGATCATACAGATGGTCATAAAAGCAGAGTAAATTCAAAGATTATTATATCAGAAATAGTGAAAACTGAAGAAAAAGTGACTTTTTCAGCATAGGTATCAATAACTGAACATTTAAACAAGTGTCTCCATCCACTGTCATTTATCAAACTCCATGACTTTTCCTGGTGAATCAATGTTGTAGAAGATGACGGTGTTTCCACATTCACTACGGAGCCTCTGAATGTCCAAATGGGTCATATCTGATGACCATGAAAAGATGACAAACTGTATTTTGCACCAATTATTTACATGGATTGATAGGATGAGTGGTTTAGAAGTCATTAAACATTTATATCAGTAGATAATTTTGGTTGGCAGTAACGATTTGGGCCTTTCAGTTCAAATGTGTCATATATTGACATGCATACCTGACTCATTATGTGTCCTCAGAGTTTATCTGCTTGGTGAAAGTGTCCTCTGTCAAAGTGTGGTGCATGGAGAACCCAGTCTGACCTGTAACTGAAGCTTCTTGTAGTTATTACATAACAAGAACTTGTGTGTTGATTGTTAGTTGGCTCTTAATGTGTTACATACTTGGTACAGAAGGGTTTTTATTAATTTCTCTGCAGTTGCTGTGACAGGTGCAGTAGTAAATCCGTTCATATATGAAAGAGGATCAGCACAGCGAGGAACCAAGAGTGAAATAACTTCTTCAGCTTTTTGTAGACCATCATTTTGGTGTTACAGAAATGTATTTTAAAGGAGTGATATTTTACTTTTTTTTAATGGAATTATGCATTTTAAAACATTTCCCTGTGGTCTGCATAAACTGTAAATGCTCTGCTTGGGTCTGAATTCTTCATTAATTCAACTCCACAGGTCCATCTTCAACCTTATTTCTGAGTAATGACACCAGAAAGGTCGTTTTGAGCGCTGGCCCTTTAAATGCACATGAGCCACTTCAGGCCCCACCCCCTCCAGGTTGTTTGCTGTGCTGCTCTGTCCTGTTCAACCAACAAGTGAACATTTTAGGTAATCGGCTCGAAGTTTGGACATATTTTCAGTATGGGCTACAACCACTGCTGCTGATAAACAATTATGGCATACTCTGAGAAATGTTCATCGGAAGTCTTGACAGAAAATTCCGGCTCTTTGACACCGGAGCCTTTATTGATCCTTTTGAACAACCCCAATTTTTTTTCAGATATCAATTTCCATGTGTGATTTTCAATTTTGTATCATATTTGATACATCAGGTCTCACTGCTCAAATGTTATTATTTTTGAACAAACAAAAACATAATACAGGGTGGGGAAGCAAAATTTACAATGAACATTTAGTTGTTTTTTCTCAGCAGGCACTACGTCAATTGTTTTGAAACCAAGCATATATTGATGTCATAATCATACCTAACACTATTATCCATACCTTTTCAGAAACTTTTGCCCATATGAGTAATCAGGAAAGCAAATGTCAAAGAGTGTGTGATTTGCTGAATGCACTCGTCACACCAAAGGAGATTTCAAAAATAGTTGGAGTGTCCATAAAGACTGTTTATAATGGAAAGAAGAGAATGACTATGAGCAAAACTATTACGAGAAAGTCTGGAAGATACTATTAAAGAAGAATGGGAGAAGTTGTCACCCCAGTATTTGAGGAACACTTGCGCAAGTTTCAGGAAGTGTGTGAAGGCAGTTATTGAGAAAGAAGGAGGACACATAGAATAAAAACATTTTCTATTATGTCAATTTTCTTGTGGCAAATAAATTCTCATGACTTTCAAAAAAACTAATTGGTCATACACTGTCTTTCAATCCTTGCCTCAAAATATTGTTAATTTTGCTTCCCCGCCCTGTATAACGCATACATGTCTAACAAATTGGTAATTCCTTTGCAAAATTGTCAAAGTTCTTCCTCCTTCCTCATTAATGACAGTCTTGTAGTGTCACTGGAAAGGCCTCTGGTGAATGAATTCCTCCCCCCTGGTGGATTATCCATGTATTGCATGTATCTAATTGTATACATCAGGTTTTTCAAGAACAAAAATACCACACTGATCATGTAGAGGGCTTCAAAACTCATGTATCAAATATGATCTGCATTATAGGGTTAACAATTTAACATGTAACAATTTGTAGTGACTTTTAGGAGAGCCAGTAGGTACTTTCCTTACACAGGAGCTGAAAACACTGGAAACAGTGGTTAATAGGTGTAGATTTATTCCTGGGTAATAAAGTAACCACCCGTTGCTCAGTGTCTAACACATTTCTTGTTTTATATTCAGTTTGAATAAGAATGTTAGCTGCGCCCATATGAAAGTCCCTCCACGTCCCTTTGTGTATGTGTAACAATGGCTTATTTATAACCTCTTGGGCTGTTTAGAAGTGTAGAGGGGGAGAGAACGGAGGAAGTGGTTACAGGAAGACAGAGGAAAATAATAGCATCCTCTGCAACCTTCATCCTTCCTCTGTCTTCTCTCACATACACACACATGTATTTGCATACATTCTGCTGGGGTTTGTGGTGTTTCTCAATGGTTTTCTGGATCCCCTGCTGAAACACAAGTACATATGAATAATGTTTGTGCATGTACTCACACACTCACACCAACAGACACCAGCTCACACCAGTACAACTGAACTGAAGGGGATTCAGGCAGCAGACTAGTAGGAGATCATGTGTGCTGTATATTCATTTATCAAAGTGGTTGTTCTGTGCCTTTATGAGGGAAAATAAGCACAAGGCTCTATAAGCAAATGTCACTAGTTACAGTCTCCGCTCAATGAACACTTTAACCCTATAATGCCGAACGTATCATATTTGATACATGAGTTTTGAAGCCCCCTACATGATCAGTGTGATATTTTTGTCCTGAAAAACCTGATGTATACAATTAGATACATACAATACATGCAGTTTACAGATAATCCACCAGGGGGGAGGAATTTATTCACCGGAGGCCTTTCCAGTGACACCACAAGACTGTCATTAATGAGGAAGGAGGAAGAACTTTGACAATTTCGAAAAGGAATTACCAATTTGTTAGACATGTTTGTGTTACATTATGTTTTTGTTTGTTCAAAAATAATATTTGCACATTGAGACCCAATGTATCAAATATGATACAAAATTGAAAATCATTCATGGAAATTGATATTTGAAAAAAATAAAAAATTGGGGGTTGTTCAGAAGGACAAATAAAGGCTCCACTTTCAAAGAACTGGAATTTTCTGTCAGTCATTTAATGGTTCAGGATTCATAGGGTTAAACGATTTGTTCCAAAGATGAGGACTGAATTAGGAAACAAATCTTTTAGGTTTTCAGCTCCTGGTGCTTGGAACAAGCTTCAGTCTGAGCTCCAGCTACAAACACGGATTCCTTTGACTGATTTCAAAGAGAGCATTAACCCTTTATCGGGCAAGTGACAATTTTTTGGCAATTTCCATGCACATTACAAGACAGTAATAGTTCCAGTGAGGACAGTGAGTCAACAATCTCAGGTCCAATGTGGTCTCCAGGGTCTGTAAGGTCCACCTCTGCATGAACAGTGAGTGGACCTGCTTTGTTCGGTACCATGAAGTAATGGTACTACTGCAAGGAATGATGTTCAAAGGGAGAATGTGGATGTGGACAGGGGTCTGTACCACAATATATGTGTTATTTTTTCATATACTTCTCAGATTTTTATTTAATTATTTTTTTGTCACATATGGGCAAGGAAACAAATATGGTAACTTCACTGACCTTGATTTTCTACATGACAGTAAAAATTTTTGACAAATTTTACAAAAGTAATAAAGTCTTATTTCCTCCAATAACACACTAAGGCTGACATTTTGAATTTCAGAGTATTTCTATGAGTGAACTATAAAGGGTTAAACCTCTGGAATCAAGGCTGTTAGGCTGTAAATGTTTCGACTCATTGTGGGTTTTTTTTTCTATGTTTGTGAATGCTTTTATGCTGTGTTCCAGGCAACCCATGTTTTTCCCACCTTCTACCAGTGAAAATGCACTGGACTGACAGTCAAACCCGTGACTTCCCACCTGTGAACTCGTACTAGATTGATGTACTCCCAGTTCCGCGCTCTGACGTCACATAGCCTGTGAAACAACAATGGTGGCTTCCATGGATGCGGTGTTAATGCAAATTGTTTATGAAAACAAGGTATTGCTCTAATGTTATTTATCCGCAAATGTTATGTATAATTAGCAGCTACTCTAGCGTTAGCTAGTTTTCAATCCATTGAGTACAAGAACAAATTAATACGTATACAAATTAGGGATGCACCAATACCACTTTTTTCCAGACCGAGTACAAGTACTTAAATTTGAGTACTTGCCGATACCAAGTACCGATGCCGAGTACTTAATAATCCCATTCCAGTTCTTAGTTCCCTTTTGTAAATGTGCTTTATTGTCGTTGTCATTAGTCTGACTGGAACAAGGTGCTGCTACTGACATTTAATGTGTTGGAATGAGTGTTTGTCAATTAATCCACCAGGGGGTGCTGCTCTGAATTAACCACACTGGACAAATACCACAAAGAAGAGTAAAGTTTAATGAGAAGAAGAAGAAGAAAGTCAGTAATAACAAACATGGAGACAACAGAGGGAACACTAATGTGATACTAATATTGCAGCGTTTTCACCGGTAAGGTTTAACAGCTTAGCTTCAGCAGGTAGAGAAAAGAGAAATGAGTGATAAGTTTCGTTTTCACTTCCGCTGGTGGCGGTCTGCACCCGCTGGTATTCTCTGTCTGGGTACTCATCAACCATCACCTGGGAAATGGATGGAATTTACACAGAACGCTGCGTCCGTATCTGTCTGTGTCTTTAACATTACTTGCCGTCAGCGTTACTTTTATCACCATCATTTATTTCGTTAAATTTCCACACTCTTCACACTCCCCACACATTTTTCCACCGCACCGTACCTGCTGCACTGAACTGGGAATGTCACATGGCCATAAATGATATCGGTGCAGTTGTATCAGATTACTTTTATGAGTACGAGTACACACACTGAGTATCGGAGCCGATGCCTGATACTCGTATCGGAATCGGTGCATCCCTAATACAAATAAAGTAACATAAAAGGTATAACAGCTTCTCTTGCCTTATTTCCTCCTGTTTCCCTCAAATAACCAAGGAGCAAGCACCTCCGGGACAGTAATGATAGTAAATGAGCATAAGCCCCGTACGGTCCGCCATGCTGGTTTGTCTACATGTAACTACTACAATTCCTTACCCTCAGGCAGTTTGGCATGACTAGCCTGGAACGCTACAAAGTCGTGAGTTGTGGCTCAAAGTAGTGACTTACGGGCTCAAAAACCGTCCTTGAATGCAACATTATTATTGTAAAACTGTAATGATATGACTGTATCGCTGCCATCTTCGCCAGGTCTCCCTTGGAAAAGAGATCTCCCATCTCAAAGGGACCAACCTGGTTAAAGAAAAGTTAAATAAAAAGACAAAAATTCTTTAGCAGCTTTTTCCAAACTTGGGATTTGGGCATGGAGACGTTTTTATTGGTTTGCCATTAGTGAGAGTAAAATAAATCATGACAGTAATGATATGTGAATTTATTATCTGAATTAAATTAGAACTGTGTTATCTGGAAGAGCTCATAAATACTGACATCACCAAAAATGTGTCAGTTATATAAGATGTATGAAGATGAAAATGATGTGAAATACGTATCAAGACAAAAATTAGATAAAAGAAACAACAAAATGGAAAAAAAACAAAATGTAAAAGATGTAATAAGATTGTAAGGATAAAAAATGGAGGATAAAAATGATGTAAAAGGTGCAGATAGACCAGTGATTCCCAGTGTTTTTGAGGCACGGCACATATTTTACATTAGAAAAATCACCACCACCAAACAAAAATGTCACAAAAAGTATATTTATTGAAATACAATGCAAATCTGGTCTCAATTTACTTACTCAGCGTGAAACCTGGGCCTGTTTAGTTGTAAGAGACTCAGCAGCAGAGGTTGCACTAGACATTTTTATTGTCCGTCATTTTGACCAACGGGGTCGTAAAAATTCCGCGATAACACATTATTATCTGTTATTTCAAGTTAAATTTTTAATGAGACGTATTTAGTAGTGTTGAATGTTCATAAACATCCTAATGATGCAGTAGCTGTAGTTCCTGCTGGCTGATAAACATTGTCACAATTACCTGTCCTTTGTCCTTCACTGCATCAGTCCTTTTTTCACTGTGTTGAAAATTACATTACATTTACTGAGCTTTTTAAAATAACTAAAGAGACTTGACTGTCTTGACATTTTGTGCTAGCAAAGTAGCACATAATTTCAGCTAAAATCAGCTAAACAATGAGACAAGACTTGACAATGACTGATTAATATGCACACTGGCTGTCAGTCAGACAGGGGGTCTACTACAGGTGAACTAACGGTGAGTCATTTGAAAGAAGTATTGGTATTACAGAGTCCCACACGGGTCCACTTTCCAAACCCACTCGTACCCATGTGCATGAGACCCACAACCCGACCTGTGATTAAACACATTGTCTACACAGTAACTCACTTTTAAGGGCTTCATTTTTGGCTAAAACACATGCCATCAATGCTGCTCAATGACATCTGTGGGCAGATGTAAAGCTCACTTCAAAATAAAACAAACTGTCTGTGGATCAACCATGGTTCCATGGTTTTACCCATGAATCTTATTTTATTTTTTCACTTCCTTGCCCACTACCTGCCCACATTTCATTTAATTTTACCTCTGACCATACCCCAAAAATTAAGTTTTTTTTCACCCATCCCCGCATGTTTTTGTGGGTTACGTGTTGGTCACCCATTGGACACCTGACCTGGTTCAGGACTCTGCGATGTTGTATTCAGCGTAGTTGTGAACGGTGGCACTGTAGGGTTCTATACAGGTAGGATGCTGTTATGGACTGTTTGATGACTTGTTAAGAGACCGACAGCGATCGTGCAAGCAGGTTCTGTTCACAGTGTTGTGTGAAACTTTCTTTGGTAGATGACCCTCAGTATTTTAATCTGTCAAAATGATGGATGGCCTTCAGAATTTTCTGTCATCTTTAAAAAAAATCCATCAATGACGGAATATTTTCAGTTAACGCGACCTCTGCTCAGCAGTATGAAAACAATGTATAACATATAGTGTTTGGTCATTGGAGTAGACAGTCATGTATGTTTCATGTAAGTCCTGAGGAAACTGATTTCTTGGGTCTGAAGCTGAAAACATTCCTGGGTTTGATCATTGTTTATTCTAACTCTAACTCCTTGGTGGCACTCTACAGGTGCATTTATTCAGCATTGTGGACATGAAAACTTTTCTGAAAATGATCTGGGTCTGGTCTACTCTCACCTATGGTCATGAGCTTTGGGTCATGACTGAAAGGACAAGATCCTGGATACAAGCGGTTGAAATGAGTTTCCTCTGTAGGGTGTCTGGGCACACCCTTAGAGATAGGGTGAGGAGCTCAGACACCAGGGAGGAGCTTGGAGTAGAGCCGCTGCTCCTCCACATCGAGGGGCCAGCTGAGGTGGTTCACGCATCTGTTTCAAATGCCTCCTGGACGCTTCCCTGGGGAGGTGTTCCAGGCATGTCCCACCAGGAGGAGACCTCAGGGAAGACCTAGGACACGCTAGAGGGACTATATCTCTTGGCTGGCATGGGAATGCCATGGGGTCCCCCTGGGGGAAGCTAGAGGAGGTGTCTGGGGAGAGGGAAGTCTGGGCATCCCTGCTTAGACTGTTGCATCCGCAACCCGGCCTCGGATAAGCAGAAGAAAATGGATGGATGGATGGATGGATGGATGGATCTGGTGTCTGTGATGTTATAATTGAAAATAGGGCTGCGGATATTGATTATTTTTAACCAATTAATGTATAAATTTTCTTCAATTCGATTAAACAATTATTTGAGTAGGTGAAACAAAATAGTAAAAATGTGAAACAGACATGTCTGAAACTGACAGCTTGTCCTTCATTCCAGAACCAGCTGAAACAACAACCATAAAAGGTATAGAAGTAAAAGGATATATAAAAATATCTCTATAGAAATAACAATATAAGTTATTCAAATGGCGTTGAATAACACGCAAAAGAATGAAAATGTGTATGTATAGCACGCCAAATGCCATACAAACTGGCGTGACATACAACGCAAGGATATCAGTCTCTGCATTAGAGTCCACAACTGTGTCTGGACCAGAAAAAATATGCCCTGAAACAGAAATGACCAACACAGACAAAACAAACACTGAATCTAATCAAAAGGACGCTCTAGGGCAGGGGTGGGATGACTGTAACTCCATCACTAGAACCTTCCACAGAGTCCTCCCCATGTATTTGTTGTTCTGTGTGACAACAGAAGGCTGGTGGAAACTCCAAAGAAAACCAATGATGGCTTTGAGATGTAGGATAATACCACCTGATGGCTGTTTTATCATTATATTAGCTTGTAAAAATCCACCACTGATCAACCCCCATTCTTCTTCAGATTGAGTAATAGACAAATTCAATGAATATCTCTTCAGTCTGATCGCTGGTCATTTTTAGCTGATGATAGATTGATTACTAACATTTATCTCTTGAGCTTTTGTGAAGGTGTCGTCTTCGTCTTCTTTGTTAGCAATTTCTTCAAACATCTTCTGTTTGAAACTACTGGTCAGATTCATTTAAAATTTCATGTATAGTCAACTTGGGACAATGTCTTTAAAGTTTGTTCATAATTTTGAGAAATGTAGATTTTTGGAGTTTTGACGAATTTCTGAAATATTAAAAAAATGCCTTTGCCTAATAGTCCAAATTTTGATAGTTTATAACATAGAAATGGTTAGAGATATAAATATAGTTACTATTGAGCACTGATGGGAAGGCATATATGGACTTTCATTTGGGGCCGTGACCTTTGACCTTCAATGACCTTGAAGGGTCCAACTCTAGGTCACCAAATGTTACATTTCAGCAATCTTCTCCAAAACTACTGGTTGGATTCATTTCAAATTTTATATGTATCTTCTTTGGGACAATGTGTACAAAGTTTGTTCACAGTTTTGAGAAATTTAGATTTTTGACAGATTTTTGAAATATTAAAAATTTACCTTTAGTTGTGATGTGACATATTTTAATGGTTTATAACATGGAAAATGTTAGAGATATCAATATAGTTACTATTGAGCACTGATATGAAGTCATATATGGACTTTGATTGAATTAGTTGAGTTCTCCTCCAGTGAAAGTACCACCCACTTCTATTGGGAGATTGATCTTGTGCATCAAGACCACAGGACTCTAACATAGAGACAGAACCTGACACCCTCAACTTGTTTTTGATTCTTGATAGAACATGCTGGTGAGCTACAGTGCCACTGGTCCTATTTCATCCTCATCATCTTCTTCTTCTTCTTCTTCTTCTTCTTCGTTAATGCATGTCTGTGAATCTCATTTACCATCACTTTGGCTGCATTCACTTCCTTTAGACAGTCTGTGGGTGAAATACAATGTATGTTTTCTCAGAGTAAAAGCTTCTTCTTCTTCTTCTTCTTCTTCTTCTTCTCTGATAACTAATTAGGTTTAAATCCAGTCAGCTGTTCACCGCATCATTGTTACTGTACATAAGCACTACAACCCTGATATGCAAATGAAGCTTAAGCCTGTTGTGTCTCATTTTTATTCAGCTTCAGACTAATTGGTTTCTTCTGGTTTTCCCTGGCATGGTGTTTAATGTATTTTACTTTTATCTCTGTCAAACACTCCCATCATGCAGGACAACACTAATTAATTGTTCCTTTCAGTCGTATTTGTTTTTGTTATCTCAACAGAACACATCTGTATAACAAATGCATATTTACCTGGTTGGAGAAAACAAGAACCATTTTGTGTAAAAGGCTTAATGCACAAAGCTTTTCCTCACTTCATTTTATCTTTTGGTCCTGGCTTTTGTGTGGTTCTTTTTATCCATCATTATCTGTAAGAACGTGTCTGGATTTCTCAGACTTGTAACACATACCCAAGGCAATTTTGCTTAATTGCCAAAAGACATACATAAATTTTCCATCCGTCATGCCCCAGCAGTGCGGTTGTAGTAGTTCATACCTCAGAAACTAATGACCTTGAGGTTTGGACAAAGTCCTCTTTTACGTCATAACAACATCCGCAGCTCATTTGACAAAGTGCAAAGGCCAACAAACCCATATCTGTTATAGCAAAACAACAATATTTGGATTTCCCATCATTCAGTCTAATGACCACTGACCCCCCCTGAGGACCAGGATCTGAAAAAATGTGCACCATATGAATGCAACCTTATATGGAAAATACCACATTACAAGAGGTTTGTTGTGGAGACCAGACTAAATCTGTCATGATCTTAATACATTTCTTTGTCAGAACCTGAGAATTTCCAGAGCAACCAAACATTTTGTGACATTTTAAGAGGAAACGCTCTAGGTATCAGAGCTACGCTTTTGATTTCTTCAACCTCAAGCCACTACGACCCTTATGATCTTATCAGCACTGATTTTTATTTCTAAGATCAAAGAATTGAAAGATGTATACATTGGTTTAATGGATTGACTATTGATAGACCTTTGTACTAATGCCAGTGGTTTGTGTTTGGACCATTAAGTGATGAGTGCATTTTAAATTCTGCTGAGACATTTAATTTCCACGCTGTGGGATCGGTAAAGTCTGATCTTATCTTACAAGGGTAGAACCACAAGAAATCAAGGGCTTGATTGGTGAGTTAATGCTAAAAAATAGTTTAGTGACTCTGTTAAAAGAGTCAATTTCCTCAAATATGACAGTAAAATCAGATCATTTAATGGCTTTATTAGCAAAACTTATTAATCACAACTACCATCCAGCTGTTTGGAAAAAATATCTATTATTCACTAAAGTCCAACTCAATCACACCTGCCAATCAAAGCCTGACTTTACTTATGATGGGCCATATTTTCATGGTTAATAACATGGAAATGGTTACAGATATCAACATAGTCAGGGTGCGATTTGTTGGGGGGGGGGGGGGGGGGGGGGGGTCAACCCTCCTCTGGTTTTTACATCCTTACTTCTGCACAATGAATTTCATCCTCAGGGGGGGACAACCAACCAGTGTAAATAACAGGCCGTTTGTGACAGTTTTCTTCCACCTATATCCTACATTACTGGTACTACATTCATCTGAACTGAACTGTCAGCAATGTCAGAATTTGCGAACATCCCCGTGCACTGGGGCACCATAAGGGGGGGGGGGGGGGGGGGGCAAATGTGACAAATTCGTGGGGCCCAGCATTTGTGTGTCCAGTGGATACAAGTTAGAAGTTGTGAAAATTTCATGTAAGATCCACTGTATAATAGAGGAATAGAACCTGGGAGTTGAACCTTGACTCGACTCAACTCGACTCGGTTACTAGGTCCGATTCCTGGAGACTGTTTCCATTACAGGATACTACTGACTTTACAGTACCTGAACGTCATAGCTATGCAGCACATTACTTCGTGTTGTCTGCTCAGAGAGTCGCTGATAAACTCACTTGTTGCGTGTTGTCTCGTCAAGCTCACGCTGAATTTTTACTACTGAACCTCCTCGACAAACCATGGTGTAGTTTTGCAGGCTGTCATCATGTGGACCAATCAGTGGTCTGCAGTGTTTACGCGTCACGTTTTAGTATCTGGTCCCCAGTCCTGGAACCTCGGTGGAGGTGATACCAAAAAACTAGTACCGGGTACCAGATTCCAGGCCCTTTTTCATAATGGGAAAGCAAAAAGGCCGAGCCGAGTCGATACCACGTAGTGGAAACGCGTCATTAGTTATGGACAGCACCCCTATGTATATAACAGCAAACAACCCCAAAACACCCCCCCCCCCCCCCCTGTTTTTTGACAAATCGGACCACGAATGTAGTTACTATTGAGCAATGATAGGAAGTCATATGTGGACTTTGATTTCATTAGTTGAGTTCTCCTTCTGTGAAAGTACCACCCACTTCGCAAATTCAATTTGTTGATTCTCGATAGAACATGCTAGTGAGATACAGGGACATTCCTCCAATTTTTTTTTTTTTTTTTTCATGTGTCTTTGAAAATGCTAAAAGTCAGATTGCAATGGTGGGAGTACTGAAAATGCACAACACTATGAACTCCCTCCCATCAGGAGCAATTTGGCAGAAAAAGTAGTGACATAATACCAGTGACTGATCCAGTCTTCTGAATTTCTGCCTCTGGAACTGTGTTGTTTAATTTCCTCAGTTGAGGTTTACTTCGTCTGGAACACTTCTGAAAACATGTTAAGAGAGCCCCAAGAGCATGTGCAAATATTTCCAAAACTAATTGCGCTGCTCTTTCGTCGTGGTTATTTGTGAGGCGTGTGAATCCCACATTAATATTAGGTCAGTCTTTACACTTATCTCGGAGCTTTGGTTGCCTAGAGACACCACTGCAGCGCTTTAATTCATTCCTTTTTGTTTCAGCACCTGGATGCAGCAGCTTTGACAGTGGACTGTATAAAACCGGTAAAAGGCTTTTGAATGCACTGTTACCCAATAGGCCTTTATATGGAACTAAAATAGCTGAACTGGCTTGAGCTTAAGTAAAAACATCATGAAAATAAAACCAGTCTTTCTTTTAGATCATCATATCCATTTTGTCTCACTCATTGTCTGTCGACTGCTAGTCCTCCACATGGTTTACTTGCCGGTCAGTGTTGTTTCTGCAGCTGTTAATACACAAGCAAGCCAAGCATTCCAGTTTGACAATGACTTCTCAGACCATCTAAACATACCCAGAATACACAGAGGTTTGGTCAGATTAAACCCCAGACAATAACAAATATAAGGCTCATACTTAAGCAGGCACTTACTTATCCGTTAATAAAACTGAGAATTCAAAACACAAAAGACTTAAAGGCCATTGGCGGAAATCCCAGTGAGGGACAGGGGGGACATTTCCCCCCTATAATAAGGTTGTCCCCCCTCAAAAAAAACAAGAAAATAATTTTGAATAATTTCTAAAGATCCAATGAAGGCACGATACAAGTGGTTCTATCTGCTGTATATCATAATACTGGAAGGTCTCAGAGCGTCTGTGTGTGTATCTGTACAGTTCTGTGAAATTGAGACATTTTTAACGGGACAATTTGGTACCTACAGTTGAGGAATAGTCCTATCGCCACATTAAATATCTTGGTAAGTTGATAGGACCAATATTTTGGGAGATATTTGTAATTTTGGAATACAATAGCTTTACAGTCGTGTTACTATGCCCATGATGGTTGACGAGAAGCGCAGTACCATGCTGCATGATGGGAAATGAAGTTAAAAACAGGAGGGACACATTTACTAACTTCAGTCCTTAGATATTGATATTAATATGACCCATTGGGAATCACGGGTCAACGCGCAAGTACCGTACTTTCTGGGCTATAACACGCACCGGAATATAAGTCGCACCTGACTATAAGCTGCAGGTGTCCACGTTGTGACATGAGATATTTACACAAAAGGATGGTAAACAGAAAGATTATTTAAGTATTTATTTACATACCTTAAAGGTCCCATTTGATGCTATTTTTCAGTCACGTCATATAGGTCTCAGAAGCCCAAAAACATAGTATTTAAGTTTGTTCGCCCCAAAATCATCCTTTGTTCGGAGTTTCAGCGGTCGAAAAAGTCACTCTCACCAGCCCTCCTCAGAACAGGCTGTTTCTGGGCCTGCTTCCGGGTATGCAAATGAACGCATCTGTCCACGCCCACTCCCCCTCCCCTCTCTGGGAGAGAATATGCTGAAAAAGACGGGACTTATTTGTTCTGAATACACAAGTCACCTGTCTGAAATGCCCCTCTCTCGTCTACAATACACATGTAGAACGTCTTTCCAAACACTGGCTTTCTTTGCCTTGAGGCGTGACTGAGCCCCGACGGAAAACGGCGGTGTTGTGTCGGGTTCGTGGACCTGACACGGAAAGACGCCTGCCGCCACTAATGCAGGCAGCTACTAACAAGCTTGATGCTAACTCTACTGATGCCAACCACAAAAGGCCTGTTTTCAGAGTAGTTCTGTTGAATGTCTCTTGATATTATCAGCTCTTGCATGTTAACGGGGACGCAAACGTTAGCAGCAGTAACCGAGCTATGTTAGCTGCCATGCTAACGTTAGACGTACACATCAACAACCACCAGCTTATCCGTAATGTAGGGTTATGCAGTAAAGATACAAAAAAATGATAAGAACTTACATCTCTCACACTTGTACTTGGGTCACGAAGCGTTGGTACTGCGTCCTTCTTGATTCGGAGTCTTTGTGCTAAGCTGGAGCTGTATGGGCCCATGTTCGAAAAACACTCATCCATGAAATGCTGGGCACACACATACAAGCGTTTCGGAATGTTGTTTGGTCCATGACCATCAAAGATATAATCCAGCCACTTTTTTCGGAGAGGCTCGGAAGTGGGGAACAAAAATAACTTTCGTGTTGGTGTGTGCAGCCAACAACACCACAACTTGCATGTCTCGCCTTCGCCATGTTTGTTGTCCAAGAGGTACTTTGCCAGGGTGGGGCTCACCTTTTCATGCAGGGTGGGGGCACAGTCAGGGGGAGGAGTTAAATCCGCTTATGTCGTCATAAGCGGACCCAACTCAAACTCGGCCGTTTGAGCAGGCATTTTCACAAAATGTGGTGTAGCAAGGCAGGGAGGAAACAGACAGTTTTCAAATTCGAACCTCATAATGAGGCTACTGCAACACACACTACTGTAAGAAAACTTTCACAAAGTGAGATTTGCATAATATTGGACCTTTAACTGCATTTTTCCAAACAGTGGCTGTAACACGGCAGTAAAACAGCAGGAACACAGCTGGTTCAAAACCCAGAAAAAGTCATTGATCTCTATCTTCATCTTCCTTCTGCTCATTGAAACCACTGCAGTCGTCTTCTACAGTGTCAGAGTTGAACAGCCTCAGAAAGGCTCCGTCACACACCTTCTACGTCTCTCCTCCATTGTTGCTCAATGGCACTTCTGTGCAGCAGCTCTATTTCCTTCTTAGACAGACACATCGATTGCTTTTAACTTAAAAGCTGCAAAATATGTATTTCTTCATGTGTTTTCCATGATGAGGGTTTGTGCATGACACGCAAAATGACTGTTAAAAGTTAAGATTAAAAAACACACCAGTCAACATCACAGTCACCTAAATGGAGAGAATTTAATTGGAAAAACTTAATTCATTATTTCATCACACCTAAAATTAAAAGTAAACAAATGAATACTCAACAGCCATGTTGGAGAATATGTAATTACATGGATTCAGCTCTCTGTGAGGTTTTGGGATATACAGTCCCAAATTCTTGTCTTGTTTTGTACCTCGGACATTTGGAAGAATCAGTGCGTAAAGAAGACAGATATCTTGTCAAGATCTTTCTGGTGGCTGGGAAGAAGGCCATAACAAAGAACTGGCTTAAGACTGATGCTCCATCTTATAAACAATGGATTTCAATCATAGACAATATACTTGTCATAGAACGTCTGACATATAAACTGAAGTTAAAAGAAAATCTCTTTATGAAAAACTGGGGAAAATGGATGACATTCAGAGACAAATGTATCTATTAAGGGACCTTAAATATTCTGTCACCATCACAGGCTGTTCTTTTCATCTGTTTGTTTGTTTGTTTTTTGCTCTTTTCCTGCTCCTCAACCAGAGGAGATTGTTTTGTGCTGTTAAAATTGCGAAATAAAAATTGTTAAAAAAAAAAAAAAAAAAGTTAAGATTAAAACATCTCCTCTTAGCATCACCTCTTCCACCTGTCAGTCTCGCTTTTGCGCTTCCTGCTAGAGTGCCCCCTGGTGGCCGTTAGCCTGTAAAAATCTGTACTCGAGCAGAATCGCTGTATAAGCCACAGGGTTCACAACAAGAAAAAAGTAGCAGCTTATAGTCCGGAAAATACAGTATATAATAGAAGTGAAATAATGTTTTTTTTTTTTAAGTTTTGGAAATTCCACCCCCCACCCCCCTTCCTCACAGCGGCAGGTCTGTGGTTTCTATTTCTAGAAAGTCAAACGTAGGTACAGTAAAACGTCAGTCCAACAGAGTTATAAAACCACAACAAATGAAAGACAGTAAGTCATTTATCACACCAACTGTTCAACAAGCACACACTTGTAGTAGGAGCCACAACATTCATCTGCTTTTTGCCAATTTCACTGCATTTTATCAGTATCCCGGTTAAGCGTAGCTAATGACTATTAACAAGCCCAGATGGGTCTTCAGAAACAACACACCCTAAATATCAGTGGATCATTTAGATTAGTGATGTGATGTTCTCGAACGAATCAAATCTTTTGAACGGCTCTTTGAAATGAACGATGGGAACCGAGTCTTTGTAAAGAGCCGTTCATATATATATATATATATATATATATATATATATATATATATATATATATATATATATATATATATATAGTTTTGTTTTGGGTTTTTTTTTCTTAAGGAGGCATTGGCTTTATATACAGAGTAGAAGACAGAGAACTCCTGATGTGGTATCATTTTGATATTTACATTAGAGATATCAGGTATTTTGCAATGTTACTTGAAGTATTTTATTTGCACTACAGTTTTTTGGGTATTTAAGTACTGGAATTGCAGTGATTAATATCACTGTTGTGTTTTGTGCAATTTTTTTCCATTTGTTTACACATATTTATTGTTCTTGTTTTGAGGAAAATAAAATGTTATTTCATAAGAAAATGTTTTATTTTCTTCTTCATTTTTAGGCTACAGACTAGTCCACATAATGTACCGTGATGTTTTTGGTTCAATTCCAGCATTTGCCTAATGTCACCTCTCATGTCATGTATTTAGTCCACACATTTTTCCTAACTATTCTTTTTTACAGTAAGATAATATTTACTGCTGCACCAGTTAAACACCTTTAAAATGTAATGTCAATCATCACATGTAGCCTATTTAGTCATTCAAACATTGGTGTTTCAAAATAATGCAAAAAACATAAAAGAGCCAGTCTTTTGAACGGCTCTTTTCAGTGAACGGCTCCTGATTGAACGGCTCCCTTCAAAGAGCGAAAAGTCCCATCACTAATTTAGATTATAGTTTATCAGTGAGGATAATGGCTGATAGGAGTCTCCTGTCTGACTAGGAACTCAACTTACTAGTAGCTGAACCTACAAGGCAGTAGGTGGATGCACTTAAATGTCACTAGCGCTGACTTGTGGGAATCCATGGGTTCTAGAAGTTGATAAAATGTGGAGCTGAGCTAAGCTTACTGGTGTAACACACAGATTAGGAAAAAGTAGAATGGCCCTCATTTGGTTTTGTATTGACATGGACGTGGACCAGAGACTGACACAGGACTGAACATGTGATCTGAGTGTGCGCAGAATGGTCTGTTAAAGCAGCACTTTTACACAGGACTGGACATGATGGTTTGTGAATTTTACTATTTCCGGTAGCACGTGAAGGCAGCATAAGACTTTTACACGGGACTGAACATGACGGTTTATTGTAACCCACTGCTGTTCTGTGTTTGGATCCACTGAACACTGGTCCATCTGATCGGAGTCTGTGCAGAACAGTCTGTCACTATGTTGCGGGGGGGTCGGGGGTCCAATGGGGGACGTTAACAGGCTAGATCTGACCGGGGACCAGCGGAGTGGAACCGGGCCACAGTAAGAACCAGACCGACCTTGTTAGTGTGTGTTAGTGTGATGTATGTTTCCTTTGATCCAGATCCAGCCACCCAACCCCCCACCACTGTTTGTGGCTGTGAAAGGACTCTTCTGCGGGCAGCCTGTAAGCCCATTGTAATTTTGAAAACAACTAATTACTCAAAAAGTATTGGTCGTATCAATAAGCTGTTTTCGCCTGACTGAGCCTTAACCCAAAATACATTAGTACTCCAAAAGGCAAAGGCTAGATCTGTCCAGTTTATCAGTTATAAAGCAGACACACCAAGGTTAAAATAGTTTTGGATTTTTCATTATAGTTTAGTTTTATTTAGTTTTGACTTTGTTTTCTCTCTTTTAATTAGTTTTTAGAGCAGGTTTGCTAGTTTTTATTAGTTTTCTTTTTTTTTTTTGCTTAGTTTGAGTATTAATTTTAGTTTTGTCGTATCCTTTCTCCTCTTCTCCGTCATATTCAAATAAATCCCAGACAGGACTCTGCTGCTTTCCCCCAACTTTAGTCTCCATGTTTCCAGGTAGAGTGGGGACGAGATGATGACTCTAAACCACAAGTGACGACAAGTTATGGTGCCGCTAGATAAAATTGCTAGAACGAAATAAATCGGTTTTGTATCAATGCGACGTTGACAAAAGACAAAAACGAAGGGAATTTTATCTATAATTTTTATATATTTTAGTTAGTTTTGTAAACACACAATACAGTTTCAGTTATCATTTTTTCTTTTAATTATAGTTTTTATTTATTTCAGTTAAGGAAAAGGTTTTTTTCAATTCTAGTTTTCATCATTTCGTTACTTTTCGTTAACGATAATAACCTTGAGACTCACATACACACACAGAGGCCATTTGGCTTTTATAATATAGATGCCCATGAGGGATCCAGGATAAAGATATTATTATTATTACTTTTAATATCACTATTTAACCCTTTCATGCACGAATTATGAGAACCTTAATCAAAATTTTTTCCTGAGTGTTTTTATTCCTCTTTAGGCATGAAAAAAACAATGCGATTGAAAATTTTCTTCTGAAAAATAAATAAATAAAAAATAAAATAAAAATAATTTTAAACATTAAAAAAATACATTAAAAAAATAATCTTATGAATTTATTTTTCATGAAGTTGCAAAAATGTCCACTCACCTGGACACCACATGTTTAATTTTCGATGCACAGAAGCATGTATTTACTGATAAATTGTGTGAAAACTATGGGGAGGGCTTGTGATTCTAGTGGTTTATGCTCAGGAGAGATCTACATAATGTTACCAATTCATGTCAGAAAAGATATGTAGTGTCTTAAAACTTTAATAAAGATATATGTAAAAAAAAAAAAAAAAAAAAAAAAAAAAACCCAAAAAACAAAAAACGAAAAGAACAACAAAATCCATGAATATACAAGGGAACAGCTGTAGAATAGCTGTCCACTGTAGTGACCAGTATGCATGAAAGGGTTAAAACATCTGAACAACACTGTAAGGCAAGTTTTAAAGGAGATTAAGAATGAATGTCAGACAGCACAGTAAAAAGATAGAGTATATTTTTCCTTGTCCCCCCCAGGAATAAGTCTCTGAGATTTTACTGTTTACTGCCCCCCCCCCCCCCCCCCCCAAAAAAAAACAACAAAAAAACAAAAAACTATAAACTGGGATTTTTGCCCCTTTTAAAGGCTGCGGTGAATAATACAGAGGCATTGCAGTACATTAAAAAGTAACCTAATACCTAATACAATATAATGCAGTGAGTGTGCAATGTCAAATCACTTCCAAGAGCTGAGATTAACAGTTGGACAATAGCCTGAAGCCTGTAATGAAAGCCAGGTTGTCTGGAAAAAGTAAAGGACACACAGAGACTGAACGTGAGACGGAATGAATGAGATAAATGTTGACAGACGACACTGTTGGAAGAGAAAAAACAGGCGAGACAAAGACTGTCAAGGAACATCAGTAAAAGGAGAGGGAGGCAACAGTACAGATGTGAAAGAAGAAAAAACAATGATGCCAGATGTGTGTCCGTGTGGTTTTAGTCTGAACTGTTCACATCCCAGTGTGTAAAAGGAAATGGAATCTACAGGGAGTTTGAAGACATTCATGCACTCTGTTTATTACATCGTTTTGTATTTATAGATTCAGTGTTTTCTATAATAACATGGTTATGAAGAAAAGTCAATAATAGACAAATCTGCACAACCTAAGGAAGTGATAAATGTAACAGTCTGGTTTGTATTGGTACCAGGAAACAAAGACCGAGCAAACTTGTGGGTCTCTGGGTTTACAGATAGTTTGGACATTGTGTAACATTGGTGACAATGACATTGAGGGAGAATGGCCAAAGTATTATAATGTGTCAATGTGTGTGTCCTTGGATTTAAAAACTCTTCATCCAGAACAATGCATGGTCAGCTGTGTACATAGACAGAAAAGCTTCTATTGTTAAAGGTTTTTCAATGAAGTCCTTATTAGAAATGTGTGTTTCTGTGAATAGTCGACACATGAACACAGATCACAAGTTTCTTTAATATTCAGTCAAGCCTTTGTGGCACAGATATCTTCTATCACATGTCTTTATCACTTCTACAGATCTTATGACACACTGTAAAAAATGACTGTAGAATTAACACCAAAAAGTTGTAAAATTGCAACATAAAAGAACTGTAAGTGACAATACAATGCAAAGTTGTTCATTTGGAAAGATTTTTGTGTTAATGATTAAATCAAATATAGCTGTAGTTTTTACAGGAAGAGTATGTGAACAAAACCAGATTTGTATGTAGAAATTATGTATTTCTATGGTTTTGAGAAAATAAAACTGTAAATTGAAAAACAATGTATGTGGTGCCGTTTAAATTGCAAGACCATAATGTTGAAATAACATCCTATTTGCTTTTTTTTTTTTTTTTTTTTTTTAATAAAAAAGTTATAAAAAAAGTAAACATTTAACATTTTAAACTTCTAAATTCATGGGTTGGTAGACTTGGTAGAGTGGCTCGTCCAATAACCAAAGGGTTAGTGGTTCAAATCCTGGCTCTGACTGTCTATATGGGGCGACCATGGCTCAGGTGGTAGAACGGGTCGTCCAAGGGTTGGCGGTTCGAATCCCACTCTATCCTAGTCAGTCCGTTGTGTCCTTGGGCAAGACACTTCACCCTCATTGCCTCCAGTGCCACTCACACTGGTGTATGAATTTTTGGTGGTGGTCAGAGGGGCCATAGGCACAAATTGGCAGCCACGCTTCTGTCAGTCTGCCCCAGGACAGCTGTGGATACAGATGTAGTTTACCACCACCAGAGGAAGAATGTGAGAGCGAATGAATAATGGCTCAATAATGTAAAGCGCTTTGGGTGTCTAGAAAAGCGCTATATCCAATCCATTATTATTATTATTATTATTATTATTATTATTATTATATGTCAAAGTGTCCATGGAAGACACTGAATCCTAAATTGCTCCCAGTTGGACCTGTTGGCTTTGGAAAGTGCTTTGGACACCATGAAGGTGTAGAAAATGCACTAAATAAGTGCAGTCCATTTACCATTTAAATCCAATGTTAAATCTACATGTTTAAAATATTAAATCTACATGTTACTCCGTAAATGTGTTTACAGTTGGATGTGTTTTTTACAGTATTGTTCTGGAAACCACAGCTGCCAGTTTTTTTTCTACAAAAACAACAGGATTTTTTTTTTTACAGTGCATGCCTAAATGCAGTGATTTTCTGCAATGTGATTAGATAATATTTACCAATGTGATGAACAGGCCTACTTAATAAGAGTATAATGCAGAGTTTCATTTACCTTGGATTTCTTATTACTGCAGTAACAATCATTCTTCTTGTGCTCCACACAGAAAAATATAACACAGTGCAGTGGTTAATGCTAGAGCTGAAACGATTAACCCATTAATCAACTTGGTTTGATAAAAAAATGCATTGGATTACAATTTTTCCTCAATTCTTTAGCTGTAGATATTTTTACATATACATTTATATTGTTGTTTTTTCTATATAGATATTTTTTATATATTCTTTTACTTTATACTTTTTGTGGTTGTTGTTTCAGCTCATTCTGGAATAAAAGACAAATTGTTTGTCATTTTCAGACTTGTCTTTTTCACATATTCACTGTTTTTTCACCTGTTCAAATATTTGTTTACTTGAATCAAATCAAAGAAAATAATCAATAGATTATTTTATTACAAAAATAATCAATGCCTGCAACTCTAATAATAATCACAACAGTAAAAGAGATAAAATAAGAGGGATATTTAGTACACACACACAAAGTGAATAAATCAATCATTTATGGAGGTTTGATACAACAATAGAAGTGGACAGTAAAGATTGTGTTAGTTAAAATCATATGTAGAATAAACTGTTGTCCGGATTTCATCATCGTCCTAAAACAACAGAATAATTTTTTTTTCATAGTCATAGTTTATTTCAGTCATATATGCATTTCAAACAGCAGAAGAGGAGAGAAATAAAACAATTTGACTGAAAAAGGCTCAGGCAGAAGCAACGCTTATTAATGCCTGCCTACTTTACAGCTTAAACTACACAGTACGTGGTGTCAAGTAGAAAAAAAAATCAATTATAGATGTATATATATAACATTTTTTCCGATTACAGCCATAACTCTGAAATATAGATGTATATAATGCTTTTTTGAACATAACAAAGGAGGTAAACTACTTAAGTTTTAAATTAGCACTATTCCACAGCTGAACCCCTTTAAAAGAAATACATCTTTTTTTTTTTTTTTTTAAGCTTTTTGTAACATAAATTTGCATCCATCTCTCAATTCATATTTACTTTTAGACACTATAAAGAACTTTTGCACACAATCTGGTAGTGTTTTGGTTTTTACATTAAACATTGTTCTATGATAAGCCAAGTCTCTAAACTTCAAAACATGAGAATTTAAAAATAATGTATTTGTATGAACATAATATCCAGCTTTATTTATGATAACGTATGCTTCGTTTTGGTTGTAAAACAAAAATTCAGGAAAGCATGTGGTGATGAATTGTAGGATCCCCTTAAATATTTCACTAAAATAATCAACACATTTACCAACCTAAAAGGCCTTTTTTCAAAGCAGTTTTTAGCATAAATACTATTATTTCAGTAAATATTGTTCACAGTATGTTTTCGTGCATTATTTACATATTATACATATGATGCTAGTAATGTGTATATGTTGTAATTATCCAAATTACGTCCAAAAATAACGAAGTGAGACTCTCGGTTTAAAAATACGCATTCATTTTACTGCGTGCGGCAACTTGAAAACACATACAACTTTTCACAACTCATGGCATACATACATCTACTTCCGTGAAAATTTCCTATACCTTATGGGTAATGCTAAGCCTCATGGGAAACGTAGTTATCTTAATCTTAGCATTTACTATTACTTATTTTAACAACTTTTAACATAAATCACAAATGAAATATACGTGTATTTTTACTCTGGAATAAATTAACATGAAATTGCATATGTATCATGAAATTATAATAAATCCAAACACAAATTACTTGTACTTTATCTTTCCCAAATAAAGTCACAACAGTATATGTTTTAGTATATCTTATCTTGTTTAATGTATCATATCTTGTTTTTTTACCTATATCTTTGTACAGCACCTTGGGCACTTTGTTGTAAATGTGCTGTACAAATAAACTGGACTTTGACACAGTAAAGATAATAGCAAGTGAAGGTGAAGGTGGAAAAGGATGGAAGAAAAATCACACTATTGCCTCTGTATGTACTAACACACATCTATGACATAAAACATTAAAACCTCCACACACATCCAACATCCCATGTCACCACAAACAGTCATCGACACATCAGCTTCATAACATGAATGTTTAATTCACACTGAAAAGTTGTTGTATGTTTTAGTGATTGCCTCTGTGTTCAGGGATGAGACAAACGCAGTGGTTCCTTCAGTCTGAGCCACTGCGTCCCATTTTACATGAAAATATGCTACAGGAAGCATCTCTTATTAAAACACTCAGGGCTGTGACTATAGGGACACTGGAGCATGGTTTAAATCTACGTAAGCAGAAAAAAGAAAGTACAAGGAAATACATTCTCATTTGCAGTCTCATTTGTTTGTTTATTTCGAGCATTTACAGAATACATGCAAATTCAAAATTCCAGGAAAAAAAAAAAAGTCATTCATCTGTACTCGAAAAGGAGTGGGAAGAAGAAAAACTTATTTAATCCCACCCCCATTCTCGTCATCAAATAACTTAACATAACGTTTTAAATACTCACTCCTGTTCTTTGACTTCAAACCAGAACAATGAACAAAATCGGCCTATACCAAATTAGAATGAAGTCATTTGACAGTATTTACATTGCATAACCAAAATGTGTGTAAAAAAAAAAAAATAGAAACAAAGTACATTCCTGGTGGTGTTACCACAGGTAACAGTTAACCGTCAACTTACATGATAATAATTACAGACCAACAATGGTAAGAAAAAAACCAAAAAACTACAACAGCTCTAATGGTAAAGGGCAGCACATACCAGCAATGGTAAGAACAATACCGAAGGTAATGGACAACACAGACCAACTAGATGAGGAACAACAAGCACACATTAACATTTAAGACAGAGTATTTATGGAACATCAGTATTAGGACCCTCCATCTTTATACTGGGACCAGACCATATTTTTGTATACCAGTTTAAATCGGTGGATATTTTGGCGTTGCTTGCGTTGGATGTCCAGACTGTTCCAAAGTTTCACTCCACATACAGACACACAAAAACGTTTACGAGTGGTTCGAAATTTGGGTAATGCGAAATCTCCAAAGCCTCTCAAATTATGAGCACTCTCCTGAATTGTGAAGTTTTTTTGTATATTACTTGGTAGTAATTTGTTGAATACTTTAAATAAGGTTATTGCTGTACATTAGAAGAAAGAAAGAAAGAAAGAAAGAAAGAAAGAAAGAAAGAAAGAAAGAAAGAAAGAAAGCCAAACTTCAGAGACACTGTTGCATCTATTCTTTCATTTTCAGTCTGTTCTGTTTTTCCCTTTCGACCTTGTTGCCTTATTAAGGAGAAACGACTAAAGGGAACTCGCTGCCCTTTTAGCCTTAATAATAAACACACATCTGTTCTGTGGCCTTGAGTGTTCAGAGGAATGACTGCTGGAGCATGAACTTCCTGCCCTGATAGATGAGATGTACACAAACTGTAAATAAACACACATCACACACACACACACACCCCCTCACACACACACACACACACCCCCTCACACACACACACACACACACACACACCATATTGCATCAGCATGTTTTAAGTTTTGAGACATGACGTATGAATAAAAGAGGATTTTAATCGGTGATTTAGGTTTTTATTAGTGCTGTCAAACAATTACAATGTTTAATCAGATTAATCACAGGGTTGCTGTGGATTAATTTTGATTATTCGTGATTAAATATAATTACTATTTAATCTATATTAATTAATTTTCCACGAGCAAAGAGCCTCAAGAAAGAAGGGAATATACATGCACTTAACATGTTTATTAAACACCTTCAACAATTTCAACAAAACAACTGTAAACAACTGTTCCGTCTTGTGTTTTTTTTTTTTTTTTGTTCTTGTTGTCCTCATATTTCCATCCAGAGGGCCAACGTGCTGTTTATTGTCTTCCATCTCTATAGGTTGGTTCTGCTGCCTGTCACTACCGGATCAGCTGTCCATTTGTCCTTGCATGACGCTAACTCTACTTGGACAAACTGCCAGAAATGTGTTGGCAGAGACTCATTCTGCACTGCAGACGGGTTCATTGCATTAAAATTTTAAATCAGATTAACCATGATGATGGATTAATCTGTGTTAACATGTTAATTTGTACAGCCCTAGTTTTTATTAATAATAATCTTTTGTCCCTGTTATTGTATGTGCTGCTAACATGTTTGTTTTAGTATTTTATTAATGTATTTATTGTGTTTGTCTGTAGAAGAGTTAAAACTGCACTAAATAATGAACCACTTTAGATGAAGGCTAATGTTGGACTATGATGGCTACATGTCCAACAGATTTCTTTGTCATTACATACTGTATATAGAATAGAATAGAATAGAATAGAATAGAATAGAATAGAATAGATCTTTATCGTCAATGTTACAGGAACAGGGAAAATCAGTTTAGCAGCTACAGTATGTTCTGATTAGCAGCAGATTACAATAAGACAGTGCAAAAAGATAAACTGAATATAAAGTCACAAAGTATACTGAAAATAGACCGAAAAATACTGACTATAGAAATAATGAAGAAATATTGAAAATATACAAATGGTCCAGTATATACCACAGAGAGAAGGAATATATGCAAAGTATAAAGGATATATACAAAATAAAATTAAAAATAATGGGCATGAGTCATGACATGACAGTACCATGCATATGTAATTGTACCATCTTTCCTTTATGCTGGATGTAAGTGTTCAGTCTGTACGGTTTCAGTTTTCACTGAATATCACAACAACTGTCTACAGCTATTTATTCTTCTATTTATTCTATTATTAAGCACAGTTGGATCAATGGAGTCTGTAATTTATGACATCCTGTACTCTATGTCTGTTTAATATGATATTACTACGCTGCACATTTCAACCTTAGAATCCAACTGAGTTTTGTTTTAGCAGAAGAAATGTAATTATTACCTCCGCCAAGGAGGTTGTTTTTGCCAGGGTTTGTTTGTTTGTCTGTTTGTTTGTCTGTCCATTAGTGAGCAACATAACTCAAAAAGTTATGGACAGATTTTGATGAAATTTTCAAGGTTTGTTGGAAATGGGATAAGGAAGAAATGATTAAATTTTGGTGGTGATCGGGGGTGGGGGGGCCCACGGGGGGGGCGCAGACCAGAAAATTTCATCAAAATCTGTCCATAACTTTTTGAGTTATGTTGCACACTAACGGACAGACAAACAGACAGACAAACAAACCCTGGCAAAAACATAACCTCCTTGGCGTGGGGGGGCCCACGGGGGGGGGCCACTGATCAGCCTTGGCGGAGGTCTGCGCTCTCCGAGTGCTTCTAGTTACCTCCGCCAAGGAGGTTATGTTTTTGCCAGGGTTTGTTTGTCCGTCTGTCTGTTTGTTTGTCTGTCCGTTAGTGTGCAACATAACTCAAAAAGTTATGGACAGATTTTGATGAAATTTTCAGGGTTTGTTGGAAATGGGATAAGGAAGAAATGATTAACTTTTGGGGGTGATCGGGGGTGGGGGGGCCCACGGGGGGGCCCACGGGTGGGCCCACTGATCAGCCTTCGCGGAGGTCTGCGCTCTCCGAGTGCTTCTAGTTGAAATTGTGCTCAAAATGTTCAGAAAGTATTTAAATACACACTGAAATGATTTAACCAAGTTGTATTTTGAAAATAAATAAATAAATAAAAATAAACCAAATAAAATAACTGGCACAATGTACCTTCTGTTGCAGAAACATTCAAATTTTAACCCTTAGTGGTCTGAGCCTATTTTGGTCGTTTTTCAGTCCTTTTGATTTTGCCTTTATATACTATATAAACAAATGTTTATTATACCCATGTTTGGTATCTTTTTTTTCAGCACAACTTCATCTACGTATATCATCTGTCTATTATTTTTTTCACTTTAACCGACGATATCAACATAAAAGGACAAAAAACACAAAAAAAATAAAATCCGATTTGAAAAATGTATATAATTTATTGCATAAATAACACACAGATGCTTAATGAACCTTTTCAAAGACTTTAAAAGTGAATATTGGTTCCACATATTAGGTATAGAAAATTAAAATTGCAATAAATTAAAACTATACTCAAATATTTGGCATAAAAGCAGATCTTTACATAGGTGTTTTCTCTGGAAAAGTGTGGTAATCAAACACAGTTATCATGATAATTAGAATTTAAACGGTAATACTAACTGTCTGCAATTTTACTGCGGTTTATCGTTATACCGGTAATCGTTACATCCCTAGATTGTATACTTTTATAATATGGGGTACCATATTCAGTTCAGTTCAGTTCATATTTTATTTACAAATAATTTAAAATATGTATGCAAGTTATATTCATAATTTCCAGTAAGATATGATTTTGTAAAAAGGGTTACCCCAGTGCTATCCATAGCTTTTAAACAGGGGCCTAAGACATTAAGCAAACCAGTACAATTTATTATGAAAACAATCCCTATTTCTACCTAAGCTAAAACCTAACCCTTGCTCTAAGAACGACCTAAGGTAATTCCACAAATACAGACAGTATAGAATTTAGACAACATCAGCACATCAGATACATGAGGCAAAAAAATACGATAACACAGACTTAAATTAAACATGTTTGAGAAGCAGTTTTTGTTTTAATTGCTTTTTAAATTTGGACAGGAATGCAGACTCTTTGTGGTGCTCTCCACCTCATTCCAAGTCTGCAGACCTTTAACTGTCACACTAAGACTTGAGCATTTCAGTTTCTGTTTCTTTCCCCTTATGTGATGTTTTTCTCTGGTGTTATGTACATGAGTAGGTAAATAGATTGGAACGAGAAGACAAAGTCTGTCATTTAGTCTAAATATGACCTTATACGTTACACAGGCATTGTGGAAAGTGTTGGACTCAGTGAGTTTCAGAAGTTTGTATCTATAGAAAACAGGATCAGAGGGAGCATTTAACGTAGTCCATGAGATTACACCGATGACTTTCCTTTGTAAGACTTGTACTTTCTCAAGATAAGTAGGACATGTGTTGCACCATATAACGTTACAATAGTTCAAATGAGGCTCAAAAAGAGACCGATACAAGTAAAGAAGAGCATCAAGAGGACATTATGTGTGTGTATTTTTCCAGTAAAGCATTAGTAAACTACTCATTAAACTTGACTTCTGCTGTCAAAGAGCAGACAAAGAAAATCACAATAACAATCCTTTTTGTCCTTGGAACAATATCTACAAAGTTTGTTCACAGTTTTGAGATATTTAGATTTTTACATTTTTCATGAATTTTTGAAATATTAGAAATTTGCTTTTACTTATAATGGTCCATATTTTGATGCTTTATACCGTGGAAATGGTTAGAGCTATAAATGAAGATCCTACTGAGCACTGATATGAAGTCATAAACTGGATGAACTTGCCTTTGGGTCCATGACCTTTGACCTTCAATGGTCTTGATGGCAAGGTTATAATAGTTTTGGATTTTTCATTATAGTTTAGTTTTATTTAGTTTTGACTTGTTTTTCTCAAATTCACTTAGTTTTAATTCGTTTTTAGAGCAGGTTTGCTAGTTTTTATTTGTTTTCATTTTTTTTCTAAATGCTTAGTTTTAGTTTAGTTAGTTAGGGGCGGCTGTGGCTCAGGTGGGAGAGTGGGTCGTCTAATAACCGAAGGGTTGGCTGTTCGAATCCCGCTCTGTCCTAGTCAGTCCGTTGTGTCCTTGGGCAAGGCACTTCACTCTCCCTGCCTCCAGTGCCACCCACACTGGTGTATGAATGTTTGGTGGCGGTCAGAGGGGTCATAGGTGCAAATTGGCAGCCACGTTTCTGTCAGTCTGCCCCAGGACAGCTGTGGCTACAAATGTCATGTACCACCACCAGAGTGTGAATGTGAGAGCGAATGAATAATGGGTGAAAAATGTAAATTGATTTGGGTGTCTAGAAAAGTGATATATAAATCCAATCCATTATTATTATTCATTTTAGTTTTGTCGTATCTTTTCTCTTCTTCACCGTCGTTTTCAAATAAATCCCAGACAGGACTCTGCTGCTTTCTCTCAACTTTAGTCTCCATGTTTCCAGGTAGAGTGGGGACCAGAAGACGACTGTAAACCACAAGTGACAAGAAGTGACAGACTGTGAAGTGCTGTATGGTGCCGTTAGCTAAAATTGCTAGAGCAAAATAAATTGCTTTCGTATCAATCCGACATTGACAAAGACGAAAACGAAGGGAATTTTATCTAGTTAGTTTTGTAAACACACAATACAGTTTCAGTCAGTTTTCATTTTTTCTTTTAATTATAGTTTTTATTTATTTCAGTTTAACAAACATGTTTTTTTCAATTCTAGTTTTTGTCATTTCATTAGTTTTCGTTAACGATAATAACCTTGCTTGATGGGTCAAACTCAAGGTCACCAATCTCTACATTTCAACAATCTTCTTCTCCAAGACTACTGATCGGATTCATTTAAAATTTTCTATGTATCTTCTTTGGGAGAATGTCTACAAAGTTGGTTCACAGTTTTGAGAAATTTAGATTTTTTCATTTTTGACAGATTTTTGAATTATCAAACATTTGCCTTTACTTATAATGGGTCATATTTTGATGGTTTATAACATGGAAATGGTTAGAGAATTATTTATCACTGATAGAAAGTCATATATGGACTTTGATTGAATTAGTTGAGTTCTCTTCCAGTGAAAGTATCACCCACTTCTGTTGGGAGACTGATCTCCTGAATAAAGACCACAGGACTTTAACCCATAAAGACACACTCCTGCTTTAGTGTCAGTTCCCAAATTAATTTTTCTCTCTATTAAACTTTTGTTAACTGATTTATCATCATTTATTATAATATTATCCTCTTTATTTTGCATTTTTCTCTGTAAATCATGTATTTTCCTGTATTTAATTCCTTATATTTTATTTAGATAGTCATGAAAGCTCAGAATAAATTTAATGTTCCATCTAAAAAGAGAAAACAGAAGAAAAAGTATCTTTTTCAGCAAAGATATCAGTAACTGAACATAAACCCAGTGTGTCCATCCACTGTTATTGATCCAGCTTCATAGGTTTTACTGGTGAATCAATGTTGTAGAAGATGACTGTGTTTCCACGGTAACTACGGAGCCTCTGAACATCCAAGTGGGTCACATCTGATGACCATGAAGAGATGAAAAACTATTTTACACCAAATATTTACATGTATTAATAAGATTAGTGGATCAACAGGTATTAAAATTTTATATCAGTAGATGTTGTTGGTTAATCGTGGATGTTTGGGTCTTTATGGGCTAACACAGACAGAACCTGACAACCTCACAAATTCAACTTCTTATTGATGCTTGATAGAACATGCTGGTGAGATACAGGGACACTGCTCCTATTTTTTTTACTTTTTGGAGCTTTTACATCCTCTGGCTGCTCTAGTTCAGTTGAAATATACTTTTTACAGTGGAGTACTCCCTGAAATATACTTTTTTAGCCAAGTACCCCCAACTCTCGCTTAAGCATTTTTGATTGAAAAACATTAGTCAAATTTGTTCTTGTACCAAAGAGGTCTGTTCATATTTTCAAAACTTTGTAAACAAACAACATATATTTAACTATAATATATATAAAAAAATTCAAAAATTTTAAAGTAAAAGTAGTAAGTGTTGTGCAAAGGGTTAGGGTTAAGGCAAAATGTAAACTGTAAGTTCCCTCTTTCACTGATTGGAAAAATAAATAAATTGATCATTAATTAATAAATGAACCTTTCATCAGCAACTCATACCTACTCAGATAAACACATTTTGAATAATATAAAACAGAAATGTTCTTAAAATGTTACCAAAGCTTAAACAAGATGATTGACAATAAAACTATTATTTGAATGTATTTATTGTGTTTTATATTTCAGCATTAATTCTCATTATTTATTTTGTATTCAGTACATGATGACTTATTTCATGTACTTTTATAAACAAATTTCAAGTACCCCCTGGGCTTCTTCCAAATACCCCACTTCGGGAACCTCTGCTCTAGTTAAACAGTTATTAATTTCTTTAGTAAACAGGCCTGTAATAAACAGGATAAAGAACAGCAAACTGGTGATTGTGACAAAAATAAACCCTTTGAGGTCAAGACCGTGTATTATCTGGGATTGTTTTGTATTAGTAACTGATTTTTGGTTTCCTTATTCACGGTTACTTTCTCCTTTTCTTGTGTGTTCAAGTCACACATTTATATCCCGTGTCCATGTGACAGACACATGTCTAATTTGTCTTTTATTTTCTCTCTTTTAGAAACATGTGGAGGACCCTTACACTCTCACTGACGGCTCTACTGCTGCTGGGGTCAGAGGTGAGTGGGAGCACCATGTATTTCTGGATGAGTTACATAAATAAATGTAATTTTATTGATAAGTTGTTCACATTTGAGGTATCATCCAGAGGCTGGAGGCGCCTGGGAGAGGCCAACACCAACTCAGAAACCCTTTAATAGACCACACCTAGTTTCAGTGAATGAAAACCACATTTTCATTTTCATTTTATTTATTTAGACAGGGAAAATGCACAATATACATTGACCTTAAGAAGGAGAGATATGGTGTGCCAGGTCGTAGCACTAGTGCTAACTTCCTCCTGTAGTCCCTGGGCAGGCTGATGTTATCATAAAAAAAAAACCCCAGACATTAATAAAAACTAAAACATATAAAAAGCAGTAAAAAAAAAAAGCATTTTCATAACTCCATCTACATAAAAAATTCATTCACATCCAACCATTCACTCTCATTTGTCCCACTGCAGTCTGTCACACACACTCACATGTTTACATATTATGCTGATTTTATGTTTTTTCCATATCCATTTTTAATGCTAAAAAACAGTTTGTATTTGAAATTTGTCAATTTTTGTATTTTGAAGGTCTATAATGTATAAAATGTGAAGGGGAGATGGGAAGTGGGGGGTACATACATTACCGGTCAAAAGTTCTAGAACACCCCAATTTTTCCAGTTTTGTATTGAAATTCAAGCAGTTCAAGTCCAATGAACAGCTTGAAATGGTACAAAGATAAGCGGTGAACTGCCAGAGGTAAAAAAAAAAAAAAAAAGGTAAGGTTAAACAAAACTGAAAAATAATGTACATTTCAGAATTATACAAAAAGGAGAACAAGAAATGGGTTAACAACTTCAAGCAGTTCTGCAGCAATGGAGGTTGATCAGGCCTGGAAAGTTGGTGCTACCAGTTCCTCCAGGTGTCCCAACGTTTGTGAATTCCTTCAACCCCCTCTGTCTGCATAAAAGTAGTGTTGGAACACACTTTGGTACCATACCGTTGGGAGCATTATTTGAACAGTACTGTACTCCAGAAAGTAGTGTGTTACTATAAAAATGGAAAAGAGGAAAAGGCAGTTAACCATAGAAGCAGTGGCGGCTGCTCGTCTTTCAGACAGGGGAAGCTCATTGTTGGCTTACATCAAAAAAAAAAAAAAAAATTGTCAAGTTATTTAAACATACATTCATTCGTACATATACATACATTTCTTCATTGTGCCAGTATCAACATTTCCTGAAAATTTCATGAAAATCCGTCTGTAACTTTTTGAGTTATCTAGCTAACAAACAAACACGCACGCACACAAAGCGAAGTGATCACAATACCTCCTGGCAGAGGTAATAAAGCCAAAATAATAACTTCATATTTTAGTTTTGAATGTAAACAATCAGGGCAAAATTACACACAGGTATGTTCAAAAATTTGGTAATAAATTTTTTCTACCAAAGTTTAGAAAAGGAAAAAAACAGAAATAAAACCAAAAACTTTATTTTGAAATGGAATAACGAATAAATGAACCATACACAGATTGGTTATG